>NW_026512009.1:0-30364 GCF_027579735.1 Bombina bombina
CAACACTCCACCTTACCATTGTTTTTAACAACTGTTTTTATTAACTGTTTTTTACCCATTTTATCTATTGGTACCAATACTGTTGTATTGTAATAAATTCTTGTTCAGCCTTAGCAGGTATATTTCGTTTTTAGTGTTTATATTTATCCCTTAGCCTTTATTGGCGCTGTACATATTCCTTCATTACCTGTTCTTTCCTTTGGGGGTTGGTTAGACCCTTTATTTGTACTCAGCATAAGGGAATATCTTAGCGCTTGGCTACCACACCTCACTTTCCACAACCCTCCAAAATGAGTTTAACTGCTGGCAAAGAATATAGTTTAAAACCTTTGAAGAAGGAATAAAAGAAAATTCTCAGCCTATTCCATTCCCTAGTATAGTGAATTGGAAAGAAAACCTCTGAAAACACAGAAGAAATAAATAGGCAGAAATAATGTCAGCTAGTCTTAAAGAACTAGTTACCTTAATATCCAAAATAATCAACACCTTTTCAACAAAGAACAAATGTACTTTAATAATAGAAAAATAATAAAAAAGTAGATTTGTTCGTGTCAATATCTGATGAAGAAAATTTCTGAAAGAGAAAAAAAACATCATCAGAGAAGGATAAATCAGTATGTTGTTGGTCATTTGAAACTTCAATAATTGAAAAAGAAGTGAAAAAAGACCTAAAAATTTTATTAGAAGGCACGAAGTCAGACAAAGCCTTTAACATAGAATCAGAAAAATATTTCTTATAAGTCTTCTAAATATTTCTTGTAAGAAAAAGAAAATATATAAAGCATAAATACTAATGGATTCCGCATGTAAAAGTATAACATAATAACTTATTACAAACCATAGCTAAAGATAAACATTTATAACATTTAAAATAAATGAACTTAGCTTTGGTAGAACTGAAACTCAGTTAATCGTTTTTCCAGAAGTGGCTTCTGATTCAGAGTCCATCTGAGACATCTTGCAATATGTAATAGAAAAAACAACATATAAAGCAAAATTGATCAAATTCCTTAAATGACAGTTTCAGGAATGGGAAAAAAAATGCCAATGAACAAGCTTCTAGCAACCAGAAGCAGTAAATACTGAGACTTAAATATTGTGGAGACAACGACGCTCAAATTTTTTAGCGCCAAAAAAGCCGCCCACATTATTTGGCGCCTAAATGCTTTTGGCGCCAAAAATGGCGCCACATCCAGTAACGCCGACATTTTTTGGCGCAAAAACGTCAAAAAAATGATGCAACTTCCGGCGACACGTATGACGCCGGAAATGACAAGAAAATTTTTGCACCAAGAAAGTCCGCGCCAAGAATGACGCAATAAAATGAAGCATTTTCAGCCCCCGCGAGCCTAACAGCCCACAGGAAAAAAAGTCAAATTTTAAGGTAAGAAAAAATTTAATTATTCATATGCATTATCCCAAATATGAAACTGACTGTCTGAAAATAAGGAACGTTGAACATCCTGAATCAAGGCAAATAAATGTTTAAACACATATATTTAGAACTTTATATAAAAGTGCCCAACCATAGCTTAGAGTGTCACAGAAAATAAGACTTACCCCAGGACACTCATCTACATGTAGTAGAAAGCCAAACCAGTACTGAAACGAGAATCAGTAGAGGTAATGGTATATATAAGAGTATATCGTCGATCTGAAAAGGGAGGTAAGAGATGAATCTCTACGACCGATAACAGAGAACCTATGAAATAGACCCCGTAGAAGGAGATCATTGAATTCAAATAGGCAATACTCTCCTCACATCCCTCTGACATTCACTGCACGCTGAGAGGAAAACCGGGCTCCAACCTGCTGCGGAGCGCATATCAACGTAGAATCTAGCACAAACTTACTTCACCACCTCCACAGGAGGCAAAGTTTGTAAAACTGATTTGTGGGTGTGGTGAGGGGTGTATTTATAGGCATTTTGAGGTTTGGGAAACTTTGCCCCTCCTGGTAGGAATGTATATCCCATACGTCACTAGCTCATGGACTCTTGCTAATTACATGAAAGAAATGGACATTTGTTTAAAAATTGCATGTTCTGTATGAATTATGAAAGTTTAATTTGTATTTGTTGGTATCCTTTGTTAAAGAGTATACTTGGGTAGGTTCAGCGTGCATGTGTCTTGAGAGGTATTTGGCAGCAGTAGTTACGTGTGTGTGTGTGTATATATGTATGTGTGTGCATATGTGTATATATGTATGTGTGTGCATATGTGTATATATGTATGTGTGTGCATATGTGTATATATGTATGTGTGTGCATATGTGTATATATGTATGTGTGTGCATATGTGTATATATGTATGTGTGTGCATATGTGTATATATGTATGTGTGTGCATATGTGTATATATGTATGTGTGTGCATATGTGTATATATGTATGTGTGTGCATATGTGTATATATGTATGTGTGTGCATATGTGTATATATGTATGTGTGTGCATATGTGTATATATGTATGTGCATAAGTGCGTGTGCATAAGTGCATAAGTGCGTGTGCATAAGTGCGTGTGCATAAGTGCGTGTGCATAAGTGCGTGTGCATAAGTGCGTGTGCATAAGTGCGTGTGCATAAGTGCGTGTGCATAAGTGCGTGTGCATAAGTGCGTGTGCATAAGTGCGTGTGCATAAGTGCGTGTGCATAAGTGCGTGTGCATAAGTGCGTGTGCATAAGTGCGTGTGCATAAGTGCGTGTGCATAAGTGCGTGTGCATAAGTGCGTGTGCATAAGTGCGTGTGCATAAGTGCGTGTGCATAAGTGCGTGTGTATAAGTGCGTGTGTATAAGTGCGTGTGTATAAGTGCGTGTGTATAAGTGCGTGTGTATAAGTGCGTGTGTATAAGTGCGTGTGTATAAGTGCGTGTGTATAAGTGCGTGTGTATAAGTGCGTGTGTATAAGTGCGTATATATATATATATATATATATATATATATATATATATATATACACACACACACATATACATATACACACACACACACACACACACAGATACACACACACACTCTCTTCAGTCTTTGTCATGCATAACAAAGAAAAAAATATTGAAATAGATCAGTATTATATTATTAACCTAACCAAACTCCCTTGCCTTTTTTTATATAATAACCGTTTGCGTCCTTAAAAGGGACATAAAACCCACATTTTTTGTTTCATGAATCAGATAGAACAGACAATTTTAAACTACTTTCAAAACTACTTGTATCATCAAATTTTCTTTTTCTTCTTGTTATCCTTTGTTGAAAAATAGGAAGGTAAGTTCAGGAGCTTGCATGTGCTTGCACTACTATATGGCAGTAGTTTTGCAACAATATTATACATTAGCAAGTGCACTAGATGGCAGCACTGTTTCCTGTCATGTAGTGCTCTATCCTATACAGATAGCTCTTCAACAAAGAATAAGAACAAAGCAAATTGGAAACTTTTTTTAAATTGTATTCTCTATCTGAATAATGGAAGAAAAAACAGAATTTATGCTTACCTGATAAATTACTTTCTCTTGCGGTGTATCCAGTCCACGGATTCATCCTTTACTTGTGGGATATTCTCCTTCCCTACAGGAAGTGGCAAAGAGAGCACACAGCAGAGCTGTCCATATAGCTCCCCTCTAGCTCCACCCCCCAGTCATTCGACCAAAGGTTAGGAAGAAAAAGGAGAAACCATAGGGTGCAGTGGTGACTGTAGTTTAAACAAAAAATTTATACCTGACTTAAATGCCAGGGCGGGCCGTGGACTGGATACACTGCAAGAGAAAGTAATTTATCAGGTAAGCATAAACTCTGTTTTCTCTTGCAAGGTGTATCCAGTCCACGGATTCATCCTTACTTGTGGGATACCAATACCAAAGCTTTAGGACACGGATGAAGGGAGGGAACAAGACAGGTACCTTAAACGGAAGGCACCACTGCTTGCAAAACCTTTCTCCCAAAAATAGCCTCCGAAGAAGCAAAAGTATCAAATTTGTAAAATTTGGAAAAAGTATGCAGTGAAGACCAAGTCGCTGCCTTACAAATCTGTTCAACAGAAGCCTCATTTTTGAAAGCCCATGTGGAAGCCACTGCTAGTAGAATGAGCAGTAATTGTTTCAGGAGGCTGCTGGTCAGCAGTCTTATAGGCCAAACGGATGATGCTTTTCAGCCAAAAGGAAAGAGGTAGCAGTCGCTTTCTGACCTCTCCTCTTACCAGAATAGATAACAAACAAGGAAGATGTTTGTATGAAATCCTTAGTTGCTTGTAAATAGAACTTTAAAGCACGAACTACATCAAGATTGTGTAACAGACGTTCCTTCTTCGAAGAAGGATTAGGACACAGAGAAGGAACAACTATTTCCTGGTTAATATTCTTGTTAGAAACAACTTTAGAAAGAAAACCAGGTTTGGTACGCAAAAACTATCTTATCTGCGTGGAACACCAGGTAAGGTGAATCACACTGTAAGGCAGATAATTCTGAGACTCTTCGAGCTGAAGAGATAGCTACCAAAAACAAAACTTTCCAAGATGATAACTTAATATCTATGGAATGCAAAGGTTCAAAAGGAACCCCTTGAAGAACTGAAAGAACTAGATTTAGACTCCATGGCGGGGCCACAGGTTTAAAGACAGGCTTGATTCTGACTAAAGCCTGAGCAAATGCTTGAACGTCTGGTACCTCTGCCAGACGCTTGTGTAAAAGGATAGACAGAGCAGATATCTGTCCCTTTAAGGAACTAGCTGACAATCCTTTCTCCAATCCTTCTTGGAGGAAGGACAATATCCTGGGAATCCTAATCTTACTCCATGAGTAACCCTTGGATTCACACCAACCCAGATATTTCCGCCATATATTATGGAAGAATTTCCTGGTGACAGGCTTTCTAGCCTGAATCAGAGTATCTATAACTGACTCAGAGAAACCACGCTTTGATAGAATTAAGCGTTCAATCTCCAAGCAGTCAGACGTAGAGAAACTAGATTTGGATGCTTGAATGGACCTTGTATTAGAAGATCCTGCCTCATTGGCAGTGTCCATGGTGGGACAGATGACATGTCCACTAGGTCTGCATACCAAGTCCTGCGTGGCCACGCAGGTGCTATCAGAATCACTGAAGCCTTCTCCTGCTTTATTCTGGCGACCAGACGAGGGAGAAGGGGAAACGGTGGAAAAACATAAGCTAGATTGAAGGACCAAGGTGCTGCTAGAGCATCTATCAATACCGCCTTGGGGTCCCGGGACCTGGACCCGTAGAGAGGAAGTTTGGTGTTCTGACGGGACGCCATCAGATCCAACTCTGGAGTGCCCCATAGCTGAGTCAGCTGGGCAAACACCTCCGGGTGGAGTTCCCAATCCCCCGGGTGAAAAGTCTGGCGACTTAGGAAATCCGCCTCCCAGTTGTCTACTCCTGGGATGTAAATTGCTGAGAGCTGGCAGGAGTGATCCTCCGCCCACCTTATTATTTTGGTTACTTCCGTCATCGCTAGGGAACTCTTTGTTCCCCCCTGATGATTGACGTAAGCTACAGTCGTGATGTTGTCCGACTGAAATCTGATGAATTTGGCCGCAGCTAGTTGAGGCCATGCCTGAAGAGCGTTGAATATCGCCCTCAGTTCCAGAATGTTTATCGGGAGAAGCTTTTCTTCCCGAGACCATAAGCCCTGAGCTTTCAGGGAGTCCCAGACCGCACCCCAGCCTAACAGACTGGCGTCGGTCGTTACAATGATCCACTCTGGTCTGCGGAAACATATTCCCTGAGACAGGTGATCCTGAGACAACCACCAGAGAAGAGAATCTCTGGTCTCCTGGTCCAACTGAATTTGAGGAGACAAATCTGCATAATCCCCATTCCACTGTTTGAGCATGCATAGTTGCAGTGGACTGAGGTGTATCTGAGCAAATGGGACTATGTCCATTGCCGCTACCATTAATCCGATTGTCTCCATGCACTGAGCCATAGATGGCCAGGGAATGGAATGAAGAACTCGGCAAGTAGTTAAAAGTTTTAATTTTCTGACCTCCGTCAGAAATATTTTCATTCTACCGAGTCTATTAGAGTCCCTAGGAAGGGAACCCTTGTGAGAGGGGTAAGAGAACTCTATTTGATGTTCACCTTCCACCCGTGAGACCTTAGAAAAGCCAATACAAGCTCTGTGTGAGACTTGGCTGTTTGGAAAGAAGGCGCCTGAATTAAGATGTTGTCTAGATAAGGCGCTACTGCTATGCCCCACGGTCTTAGAACCGCTAGGAGGGACCCTAGCACCTTTGTGAAAATTCTGGGAGCAGTGGCTAATCCGAAAGGAAGAGCCACAAACTGGTAATGCTTGTCCAGAAAAGCGAACCTGAGAAACTGGTGATGATCTTTGTGGATAGGAATGTGTAGGTATGCATCCTTTAGATCCACGGTAGTCATATATTGACCTTCCTCGATCATTGGCAAGATTGTCCGAACGGTCTCCATTTTGAATGATGGGACTCTTAGGAATCTGTTTAGAATTTTTAGATCCAGGATGGGTCTGAAAGTTCCCTCTTTTTTGGGAACCACAAACAGGTTTGAGTAAAAACCCAACCCTTGTTCTGCCATTGGAACTGGGTGCATCACTCCCATGGTATGTAGATCTTCTACGCAGCGTAAAAACGCCTCTTTCTTTGTCTGATCTGTAGACAGACGAGAAATGTGGAACCTCCCCCTTGGAGGAGAACCCTTGAATTCTAGAAGATATCCCTGGGATACAATATCTAATGCCCAAGGATCGTGTACATCTCTTGCCCAGGCCTGAGCGAAGAGAGAGAGTCTGCCCCCTACTAGATCCGGTCCTGGATCGGGGGCTACCCCTTCATGCTGTCTTGGTGGCAGCTGCAGGCTTTTTGGCCTGTTTACCCTTATTCCAGCCCTGGTAAGGCTTCCAGGTTGCCTTGGGCTGTGAAGCGTTACCCTCTTGCTTTGCAGCCGGAGAGGATGAAGCGGGGCCGTTCCTGAAATTACGAAAGGAACGAAAATTAGCTTTTTTCTTTGTCTTAAAGGGCTTGTCCTGAGGGAGAGCATGGCCTTTTCCCCTGGTGATTTCTAAAATAATCTCTTTCAATTCAGGCCCGAAAAGGGTCTTTCCTTTGAAAGGGATGTTCAAAAGCTTGGATTTAGACGACACATCGGCCGACCAGGACTTTAGCCATAGCGCCCTGCGCGCCAAAATGGCGAAACCTGATTTTTTTGCCGCTAACTTAGCTATTTGGAGAGCGGCGTCAGTGATAAAAGAATTAGCTAGCTTTAGAGCCTTAATTCTATCTATAATTTCCTCATATGAGGTCTCCGTCTGGAGCGAGTCTTCCAGAGCCTCAAACCAGAAAGCGGCTGCAGTAGTTACAGGAATAATGCAGGCAATAGGCTGGAGAAGAAAACCTCGTTGAACAAAAATTTTCTTAAGAAGACCCTCTAACTTCTTATCCATAGGGTCTTTAAAAGCACAACTGTCTTCAATTGGTATGGTTGTGCGTTTAGCAAGTGAAGAAACAGCCCCCTCTACCTTAGGGACCGTCTGCCACGAGTCCCGCACAGGGTCAGATATGGGGAACATTTTCTTAAAAACAGGAGGGGGAGCAAAGGGAACACCTGGTCTATCCCACTCCCTAGTAACGATATCCGCAATCCTCTTAGGGATCGGAAACGCATCAGTGTAAACAGGGACCTCTAGGTACTTGTCAATTTTACACAATTTCTCTGGGATCACCAAAGGGTTGCAGTCAACCAGAGTAGCTAATACCTCCCTAAGCAAAACACGGAGGTGTTCTAGTTTAAATTTAAAAGCCAATGTATCTGAATCTGTCTGAGGAGGAACCCTTCCTGAATCAGAGACTTCTCCTTCAGACATCAAATCCCTCGCACCCACTTCAGAGCGTTGTGAGGGTATATCGGATACGGCTACCAAAGCGTCAGAATGCTCATAATCTGTTCTTAAAACGGAGCTATCACGCTTTGCAGGTAAGACGGGCAGTTTAGATAAGAAGGCTGCAAGAGAATTATCCATGACTGCCGCTAAGTCTTGCAATGTAAAAGGGGTAGACGCACTAGAGGTACTGGGCGTCGCTTGCGCGGGAGTAACTGGTTGTGACACTTGGGGAGAGGCAGACGGGCTACCCTCGTTACCTTCAGTCTGAAAATCATCTTGGGCCACATTTTTAAGTGCAACAATATGATCTTTAAAGTGTATAGACATATCAGTACAAGTGGGACACATTCTGAGAGGGGGTTCCACCATGGCTTCTAAACACATTGAACAAGGATTTTCCTTAGTGTCAGACATGTTTAACAGACTAGTAGTAAACACAAGTAGGCTTGGAAATCACTTTAATCAAATAAAAAACACAATTTGAAAAAAACGTTACTGTGCCTTTAAGAAATAAAAAGGAGCACACAATTTTACAAAACAGTGAAAAATGCAGCAATCCTTTTGAAATTTTCACTATGTACCTAAATCCTTAATAAGATTGCACCACAAGTTGCAGAACGATTAACCCCTTAATGCCCAAACCAGAGCAGCCTAAAGCCAACACCCGGTTAAAATTACTACAGCACCTTGCCACAGCCTTGCTGTGGACCTACCTGCCCATAGGGATCCGATTTGGGGGATGAAAGCTTCTTTAAGGCCCTCAAACAGCAGCAGGACCCTCCATGTGAAGCAGCATGAACTTGCCTGCAATTCTAAGTGCGCATCTGAGGCGTGAAATTAGGCCCCTCCCACTCTACTCCGGAGTTGTGAGGCCTACTAAATCACTCCTAAGTGAATAAAAAACAGCCATGTGGGTAATAACCCCAGAAAGAACCCAAAAGGGCTTTCAAAGCGTCTTGCAAAACGATTTTTCCTTAAATAAACAATCGATTGTCCTTAATAAGCGTCAACCAGTATATCAGCCCTATTATGTAAACATTCAATTTCTTACTAAGTCTGTGAACATAGCTTACCCTCCCCTCATGGGGATATTGTCAGTCTCTTCTAGCATTATCTCAGTCTTGTCTAGAAATAAATGACTGAACATACCTTATTGCAGATCACCCTGCAAACTGTTCCCCCCAACTGAAGTTTTCTGGTACTCCTCAGTCCTGTGTGGGAACAGCAGTGGATATTAGTTACAACAAGCTAAAATCATTTTCCTCTCAGCAAAAATCTTCATCACTTTTCTGCCAGAGAGTAAATAGTACAAACCGGTACCATTTAAAATAAACTTTTGAAGATAGAAAAAACTACAATTCTAACACCACATTCACTTTACCCTCCCGTAGAGAGACCTAGTGCTTAGAGCAGGCAAAGAGAATGACTGGGGGGTGGAGCTAGAGGGGGAGCTATATGGACAGCTCTGCTGTGTGCTCTCTTTGCCACTTCCTGTAGGGAAGGAGAATATCCCACAAGTAAAGGATGAATCCGTGGACTGGATACACCTTGCAAGAGAAATATGTTTTTTATGTCCTTTTAAGTTTAACCTGTTCTTGCAGTTTAAAATACAACATTATTATATGTAGTGTATCCAACCCAGGCTTCCTCTGAATATTTGTTTTAAATATCTCTTTACTGGAATCAACTGTGATGTTGTAAGTAGTAGTAATGATAATAATAATAATAAAATGTGTGTGTGATAGATATAAATAAAATATAGAGCTTCCTTTAAACTTGATAACATATTTTAATTTAAAATATAATTTTAAAAAGCTCAGTTGCATGAGGCAGATCAGTTAACCCAATGGCTGCCAAGAAGGGCTGTAGTGCACTGCACAGCATTACATTTACAGTCCTCTCTGGTAATCGGGGATTAAAAAGTGGAAGCTTTTTCCTGCTCCACTGAGGATAAAGATCTGTCAGTAGAGGGGGAGGAAATTACTCTGATGCTGCTAGGGAAGACTGGAGTTGCTTCTTTCTCTTTGGGTTTCCATGTGCTGACACACAAAAACAGTCACAGCACAAATGTAAGGGATTTGTGGAATCAACCCTTTGTACTGTTAAGCGAAGTATATAGACCCCCAGCAGTACAGTAGAGCAGGAGCCCACTGTCACTGTGGAAACCTACAGCAGCAAGGCTGTACATTAAAGGGGCACTCAATCAAAATTAAACTTTCATTATTCAGATAGAGCATGCCATTTTAAACAACTTTCCAATTGACTTCCATTAACTAAATGTGCACTGTCTTTTTATATTTAAACTTTTTCAGTCACCAGCTCCTACTGAGCATGTGCAAGAATAAGTGTATATGCATTTGTGAATGGCTGATGGCTGTCACATGGTACGTGTATGCATTTGTGATTGGCTGATGGCTGTCACATGGTACAGGGGGAGTTGAAAAAGACATAACTTTTAAAATTGTCAGAAAAAAAATCTAACACTCATTTGAAGTTCAGACTAAGTGCTATTGCATTGTCTTGATATCTTGCATTTGTTGATTATGCAAATCTACTGTGTTGACTGGTCCTTTAACCTGTCCTTGTGCACACTGAGCACGGGCAACAAATGCAGCAACACAGGCTCCTCAGACACTGCAGAAAAATGTTCACTAAAAAAATCTCATTGCAGAAAGTTCTGCCTCTGGGGACGTGCATTCAGATCATTTGTGATTATATGAATGTGGAAGGTGGTGGACTCTCAACAATTGTCTCATTTGGGAGCCGGATTTTTTCTTGTGAACGTGCAACGCACTAAGATCTGGATTTGCACAGATCTTAGTGTGTTCCACTTTCCCAAAGAGAAATTAGGCTCCAAAAAGCTGAATGTAGCGAGCGGCCGCCTAAGCCCGCATTTGGGATCTGAATGCACATGCCTAGCATTTTGCACTGCTGACACTGTTTTTAAGTAATCTCCCACAGTGAGACTAAAACACATAAAAAAGTGCTCAACTATTAAATGGTACCCACCCAAGATGCAGCTTCTTTCTGCCCAATCTGTGCTTTCCACAGAAGATAACTTTCCTGTAGTATATCAGTATGACCCCATCCAAAAAATACAGTCCAGTCTCTCACCTACCCCTAACCTATTTATGCCTTGGTTTTACAAAATAAAAGTCAGGGAAATTTAATCTAATGCTGCCTTATCCAAAAAGCTTAAATATCATGATAGGGAGGTACCTTATAGTCTGTTCAATGATGAAAGGCTCAATTTTTATACTTCTGATTATGTGAATGCTCACTCAAACACTTAGAAGTATATAACCCCACTGGATTTTGTACTAAATAAAGTTCAAGTAATTAAATGACATAACTCGGACAAGCCTTCTTTACATTCTATTAAATTAAGTTTGATTCAGTTAATCTATTTAGAAACGAGTAAATAAAACACAAAATTACTCAAGAGCTAGACTGTTTAACTGATAATATAGAAGAAATATTGCCCTCCATATACAACAGAATGTAAAACTTTTGGTTTCTCACTGAAATTATTTACATATCCTACTGCTTGTGCAATCATGACACAAATTACAAAAGCTTCTCTGGGATCCCCTTTGTTCGGAAATAGCAGACATGCATGGCTTTGGCATTGCTTTTAAGTAATTAGAAGGCAGCTAATTGTATCTATGCATCACACTTTGGAAATTCCAGAGAGTGAAGGGGTTAATTAGTTAGCTGGTAAGGGAAATAGTATAGTAATGTAGATATTACCCTCCTACCAGACACCTCCCAAACAGTTCTCCCCCCTCCCCCCCCCCCCACCATTTTAGGAACTGCCAGACAGTAAGGGAATGGCATTAAGATATTTTAACAGCTTAAGAAAGTAAATAAACTCATTGTGATTATATCTAAAGTTTTATAGTGTGAATAGGCTTTCAAATATTTTTTTAAAGGATTTTTTTTTTTTTTTAATCTCTGCATATTATCAAATATACTAATGAATTTAATTTAATAAAATGCATCAGCTCATAAGCATGATCTATTTTCACAGAATGGATAATAATGTCCAACACATTTCACTTCACCCTCCTGCTTTCAATGTTATTAACCTGTGGTCAGTACTAAAATTGCAGTTATGTGAAGGAG
Organism: Bombina bombina; assembly: GCF_027579735.1. Classification (NCBI taxonomy): domain Eukaryota; kingdom Metazoa; phylum Chordata; class Amphibia; order Anura; family Bombinatoridae; genus Bombina; species Bombina bombina. The sequence goes on from NW_026512009.1 coordinate 11,990, forward strand.
CACCACAAACCCACTAATCCAAATCCCAGATGCTCCGAGGATTAATGCTATGACATACATCTAATAATAAGAGCAACTATTTACCATAATAAAGAATATAAATAGAAGCTGAGAAAGGGCTTGCTACCCATGTGAATTAATAAATAATCTTCATAATAATGTGCACCAAGGAACCAATACCTCATAGCTCAGATAATGAACACGTTGAATTAACCATTTTCTCAACAGATTGACAAATCACTGGAAGCACTGCTTCAGACCTGATGAAGAGGAAACTATTGAAAGATTATCTTCAATATGGAATGTAAATCCAATATTCTGCTCTCTCCAACAGAAAGGAATTCAATTGTAGAGAAAGGCAATGCAATCGCAGGATTTGCAAGAGTTAAATAAACCTGACATACAGTATTTCTCATGACAGATATGGATTGATTATAAGCAATCATAAAAATAATTGAAAAAAACCTCTCTCCTCTGGAATACTCTACTAGGGCCAGAGTTCCATTAACAGCACACATACATATAAACTTGTATAAGAAAAAGCACAAAACTGTATTTGTTTCAACTTAAATAAATACAAAAAATACTTCCCAATTGTTATCATGCAAATAAATGCATCCTGTTTTAGAAAGTTGCTCTTTCATATAGTTGAAAAAAATTAAAGAGACACTGAACCCAAATTTTTTTTCTTTTGTGATGCAATTTTAAGTAACTTTTTAATTTACTCCTATTATCATTTTGTCTTTGTTCTCTTGCTATCTTTTATTTAAAAAAACGACATCTAAGCTTTTTTTTGGTCCAGAACTCTGGATAGCACTTTTTTTTTGGTCCAGAACTCTGGATAGCACTCAGCAATCAGCACCAATCAGCAAGGACAACCCAGGTTGTTCACCAAAAATGGGCCGGCATCTAAACTCACATTCTTGCATTTCAAATAAAGATACCAAGAGAATGAAGAAAATTTGATAATAGGAGTAAATAAAAAAGTTGCTTAAAATGTCATGCTCTATCTGAATCATAAAAGAAAAAATTTGGGTTCAGTGTCCCTTTAAGCACAGTGGACAAGCCTGGTTTAGATTCACTGAGAAGCACTGAGCGTATTTAAAATAGAGAAAGTGCTAAAATATTCCCCCTTTTGCTGCTTCTGTCTCATCAAATTAGACTTGATTTGCATATTTGCAACTGTTGCCTTCCAACAATAATACCATTTTCAAATCCAATATTCATCTGGAAGAGAAGTCTCTAGTGTTCCAGAAACCTCTGGATTGTAAATCTGAAAACTGGTATCACAATTACAGCCTAATGCTTATACACAAAAAAAATGAAATGAAGAACTACTGATATAAAATCTCTTTTGAATACTTTAGCTAGAATGTCAGAATATTATGACATCTGAACAGTGTGAGAAAAAGTTAAAGGGACAGTTTACTCAAAAATGATCTTCCCTTTAATTTGTTCCCAATGATCCACTTTACCTGCTGGATTGTATTACATTGTTTGCAAGTATTTCCATTACTGAAAGTTTTTGGACTTAAGGTCAAGCAGTGTAAACACACAGTCAGTAGAAGAAATTACACTGCCAGCGGGGTATAGAAGAGATAAGGCAATAAAATGTTAATTTTCCATTGTTCTCTCCAAGTATTGGTGATTGGTTTACAGGCAAATATAAGATAAAGAAGAATGTATATGTATTCAATGTGATAAAGTAATGAGATCTGATTATACCTACAAGCTTAACTCCTTTTATTAGGTTGTGGCTTCAAAACACAAAATCAGCTAATTCATATCCACAAATAAGCCTTAAAAAAAAGCAAATCTCATACATTTTATATTCTGCAGCTTGTAAAAAAAAAAAAAAAATTATGCTTACCTGATAAATTAATTTCTCCAACATAGGTGTGTCCGGTCCACGGCGTCATCCTTACTTGTGGGATATTCTCTTCCCCAACAGGAAATGGCAAAGAGCCCAGCAAAGCTGGTCACATGATCCCTCCTAGGCTCCGCCTACCCCAGTCATTCTCTTTGCCGTTGTACAGGCAACATCTCCACGGAGATGGCTTAGAGTTTTTTAGTGTTTAACTGTAGTTTTTCATTATTCAATCAAGAGTTTGTTATTTTCAAATAGTGCTGGTACGTACTATTTACTCAGAAACAGAAAAGAGATGAAGAATTCTGTTTGTATGAGGAAAATGATTTTAGCAACCGTAACTAAAATCCATGGCTGTTCCACACAGGACTGTTGAGAGCAATTAACTTCAGTTGGGGGAACAGTTTGCAGTCCCTTGCTGCTTGAGGTATGACACATTCTAACAAGACGATGTAATGCTGGAAGCTGTCATTTTCCCTATGGGATCCGGTAAGCCATGTTTATTACGATTGTAAATAAGGGCTTCATAAGGGCTTATTTAAACTGTAGACTTTTTCTGGGCTAAATCGATTGATATTAACACATATTTAGCCTTGAGGAATCATTTTATCTGGGTATTTTGATATAATAATATCGGCAGGCACTGTTTTAGACACCTTATTCTTTAGGGGCTTTCCCAAAGCATAGGCAGAGTCTCATTTTCGCGCCGGTGTTGCGCACTTGTTTTTGAGAGGCATGGCATGCAGTCGCATGTGAGAGGAGCTCTGATACTTATAAAAGACTTCTGAAGGCGTCATTTGGTATCGTATTCCCCTTTGGGTTTGGTTGGGTCTCAGCAAAGCAGATACCAGGGACTGTAAAGGGGTTTAAAGCTTAAAACGGCTCCGGTTCCGTTATTTTAAGGGTTAAAGCTTCCAAAATTGGTGTGCAATATTTTCAAGGCTTTAAGACGCTGTGGTGAAAATTTGGTGAATTTTGAACAATTCCTTCATGTTTTTTCGCAATTGCAGTAATAAAGTGTGTTCAGTTTAAAATTTAAAGTGACAGTAACGGTTTTATTTTAAAACGTTTTTTGTACTTTCTGATCAAGTTTATGCCTGTTTAACATGTCTGAACTACCAGATAGACTGTGTTCTGAATGTGGGGAAGCCAGAATTCCTATTCATTTAAATAAATGTGATTTATGTGATAATGACAATGATGCCCAAGATGATTCCTCAAGTGAGGGGAGTAAGCATGGTACTGCATCATTCCCTCCTTCGTCTACACGAGTCTTGCCCACTCAGGAGGCCCCTAGTACATCTAGCGCGCCAATACTCCTTACTATGCAACAATTAACGGCTGTAATGGATAATTCTGTCAAAAACATTTTAGCCAAAATGAACCCTTGTCAGCGTAAGCGTGGCTGCTCTGTTTTAGTTACTGAAGAGCATGACGACGCTGATATTAATATCTCTGAAGGGCCCCTAACCCAATCTGAGGGGGCCAGGGAGGTTTTGTCTGAGGGAGAAATTACTGATTTAGGGAACATTTCTCAGCAGGCTGAATCTGATGTGATTACATTTAAATTTAAATTGGAACATCTCCGCATTTTGCTTAAGGAGGTATTATCCACTCTGGATGATTGTGAAAATTTAGTCATCCCAGAGAAACTATGTAAAATGGACAAGTTCCTAGAGGTGCCGGGGCTCCCAGAAGCTTTTCCTATACCCAAGCGGGTGGCGGACATTGTTAATAAAGAATGGGAAAGGCCCGGTATTCCTTTCGTCCCTCCCCCCATATTTAAAAAATTGTTTCCTATGGTCGACCCCAGAAAGGACTTATGGCAGTCAGTCCCCAAGGTCGAGGGAGCGGTTTCTACTTTAAACAAACGCACCACTATTCCCATAGAGGATAGTTGTGCTTTCAAAGATCCTATGGATAAAAAATTAGAAGGTTTGCTTAAAAAGATGTTTGTTCAGCAGGGTTACCTTCTACAACCCATTTCATGCATTGTCCCTGTCACTACTGCCGCATATTTCTGGTTTGATGAACTGCTTAAGGTGCTCGATAGTGACTCTCCTCCTTATGAGGAGATTATGGACAGAATCAATGCTCTCAAATTGGCTAATTCTTTCACTCTAGACGCCTCTTTGCAATTGGCTAAGTTAGCGGCTAAGAACTCTGGGTTTGCTATTGTGGCGCGCAGAGCGCTTTGGTTGAAATCTTGGTCGGCTGATGCGTCTTCCAAGAACAAGCTACTAAACATTCCTTTCAAGGGGAAAACGTTGTTTGGTCCTGACTTGAAAGAGATTATCTCTGATATCACTGGGGGTAAGGGCCACGCCCTTCCTCAGGATCGGCCTTTCAAGGCAAAAAATAGACCTAATTTTCGTCCCTTTCGTAAAAACGGACCAGCCCAAGGTGCTACGTCCTCTAAGCAAGAGGGTAATACTGCTCAGGCCAAGCCAGCTTGGAGACCAATGCAAGGCTGGAACAAGGGAAAGCAGGCCAAGAAACCTGCCACTGCTACCAAGACAGCATGAAATATTGGCCCCCGATCCGGGACCGGATCTGGTGGGGGGCAGACTCTCTCTCTTCGCTCAGGCTTGGGCAAGAGATGTTCTGGATCCTTGGGCGCTAGAAATAGTCTCCCAGGGTTATCTTCTGGAATTCAAGGGACTTCCCCCAAGGGGGAGGTTCCACAGGTCGCAGTTGTCTTCAGACCACATAAAAAGACAGGCGTTCTTACATTGTGTAGAAGACCTGTTAAAAATGGGAGTGATTCATCCTGTTCCATTAAGAGAACAAGGGATGGGGTTCTACTCCAATCTGTTCATAGTTCCCAAAAAAGAGGGAACGTTCAGACCAATCCTAGATCTCAAGATCTTAAACAAATTTCTCAAGGTCCCATCGTTCAAGATGGAAACCATTCGAACTATCCTTCCTTCCATCCAGGAAGGTCAATTCATGACCACGGTGGATTTAAAGGATGCGTATCTACATATTCCTATCCACAAGGAACATCATCGGTTCCTAAGGTTTGCATTTCTGGACAAACATTACCAGTTCGTGGCGCTTCCTTTCGGATTAGCCACTGCTCCAAGGATTTTCACAAAGGTACTAGGGTCCCTTCTAGCGGTGCTAAGACCAAGGGGCATTGCAGTAGTACCTTACCTGGACGACATTTTGATTCAAGCGTCGTCCCTTCCTCAAGCAAAGGCTCACACGGACATTGTCCTGGCCTTTCTCAGATCTCACGGCTGGAAAGTGAACGTGGAAAAGAGTTCTCTATCCCCGTCAACAAGGGTTCCCTTCTTGGGAACAATTATAGACTCCTTGCAAATGAGGATCTTTCTAACAGAAGCCAGAAAAACAAAGCTTCTGGACTCTTGTCGGATACTTCATTCCGTTCCTCTTCCTTCCATAGCTCAGTGCATGGAAGTGATCGGGTTGATGGTGGCGGCGATGGACATAGTTCCTTTTGCGCGCATTCATCTAAGACCATTACAACTGTGCATGCTCAGTCAGTGGAATGGGGACTATACAGACTTGTCTCCGAAGATACAAGTAAATCAGAGGACCAGAGACTCACTCCGTTGGTGGCTGTCCCTGGACAATCTGTCTCAAGGGATGATGTTCCACAGACCAGAGTGGGTCATTGTCACGACCGACGCCAGTCTGATAGGCTGGGGCGCGGTCTGGGGATCCCTGAAAGCTCAGGGTCTTTGGTCTCGGGAAGAATCTCTTCTACCGATAAATATTCTGGACATCCGGGGGAGTGGGAACTCCATCCGGAAATCTTTGCCCAAGTCACTCACCTGTGGGGCATTCCAGACATGGATCTGATGGCCTCTCGTCAGAACTTCAAAGTTCCTTGCTACGGGGCCAGATCCAGGGATCCCAAGGCGGCTCTAGTGGATGCACTAGTAGCACCTTGGACCTTCAATCTAGCTTATGTGTTCCCGCCATTTCCTCTCATTCCCAGGCTGATAGCCAGGATCAAGCAGGAGAGGGCGTCGGTGATCTTGATAGCTCCTGCGTGGCCACGCAGGACTTGGTATGCAGATCTGGTGAATATGTCATCGGCTCCACCTTGGAAGCTACCTTTGAGACGAGACCTTCTTGTTCAGGGTCCGTTCGAACATCCGAATCTGGTTTCACTCCAGCTGACTGCTTGGAGATTGAACGCTTGATTTTATCGAAGCGAGGATTCTCAGATTCTGTGATCGATACTCTTGTTCAGGCCAGAAAGCCTGTGACTAGAAAGATTTACCACAAAATTTGGAAAAAATATATCTGTTGGTGTGAATCTAAAGGATTCCCTTGGGGCAAGGTTAAGATTCCTAGGATTCTATCCTTCCTTCAAGAAGGATTGGAAAAAGGATTATCTGCAAGTTCCCTGAAGGGACAGATTTCTGCCTTGTCGGTATTACTTCACAAAAAGCTGGCAGCTGTGCCAGATGTTCAAGCCTTTGTTCAGGCTCTGGTTAGAATCAAGCCTGTTTACAAACCTTTGACTCCTCCTTGGAGTCTCAATTTAGTTCTTTCAGTTCTTCAGGGGGTTCCGTTTGAACCCTTACATTCCGTTGATATTAAGTTATTATCTTGGAAAGTTTTGTTTTTAGTTGCGATTTCTTCTGCTAGAAGAGTCTCAGAATTATCTGCTCTGCAGTGTTCTCCTCCTTATCTGGTGTTCCATGCAGATAAGGTGGTTTTACGTACTAAACCTGGTTTTCTTCCAAAAGTTGTTTCTAACAAAAACATTAACCAGGAGATTATCGTACCTTCTCTGTGTCCAAAACCAGTTTCAAAGAAGGAACGTTTGTTGCACAATTTGGATGTTGTTCGCGCTCTAAAATTCTATTTAGATGCTACAAAGGATTTTAGACAAACATCTTCCTTGTTTGTTGTTTATTCAGGTAAAAGGAGAGGTCAAAAAGCAACTTCTACCTCTCTCTCTCTTTTTGGATTAAAAGCATCATCAGATTGGCTTACGAGACTGCCGGACGGCAGCCTCCCGAAAGAATCACAGCTCATTCCACTAGGGCTGTGGCTTCCACATGGGCCTTCAAGAACGAGGCTTCTGTTGATCAGATATGTAGGGCAGCGACTTGGTCTTCACTGCACACTTTTACCAAATTTTACAAGTTTGATACTTTTGCTTCTTCTGAGGCTATTTTTGGGAGAAAGGTTTTGCAAGCCGTGGTGCCTTCCATTTAGGTGACCTGATTTGCTCCCTCCCTTCATCCGTGTCCTAAAGCTTTGGTATTGGTTCCCACAAGTAAGGATGACGCCGTGGACCGGACACACCTATGTTGGAGAAAACAGAATTTATGTTTACCTGATAAATTTCTTTCTCCAACGGTGTGTCCGGTCCACGGCCCGCCCTGGTTTTTTTAATCAGGTCTGATATTTTATTTTCTTTAACTACAGTCACCACGGTACCATATGGTTTCTCCTATGCAAATATTCCTCCTTAACGTCGGTCGAATGACTGGGGTAGGCGGAGCCTAGGAGGGATCATGTGACCAGCTTTGCTGGGCTCTTTGCCATTTCCTGTTGGGGAAGAGAATATCCCACAAGTAAGGATGACGCCGTGGACCGGACACACCGTTGGAGAAAGAAATTTATCAGGTAAACATAAATTCTGTTTTCTTCTATGGTACAACAAGTCAATGGATTCATCCTTTACTTGTGGGATATTATCCTCCTGCTAACAGGAAGTGGCAAAGAGCACCACAGCAGAGCTGTCTATATAGCTCCTCCCTTAGCTCCACCCCCCAGTCATTCGACCGAAGGTACAGGAAGAAAAAGGAGAAACTAAAAGGTGCAGAGGTGACTGAAGTTTAAAAAAAATATATATATAATCTGTCTTTAAAATGACAGGGCGGGCCGTGGACTCGTCGTATCATAGAAGAAATTAATTTATCAGGTAAGCATAAATTTACTTTTCTTCTATAAGGTACAACAAGTCCACGGATTCATCCTTTACTTGTGGGATACAATACCAAAGCTATAGGACACGGATGAACGGGAGGGACAAGACAGATGGCTAAACAGAAGGCACCACTGCTTGAAGAACTTTTCTCCCAAAAATAGCCTCCGAAGAAGCAAAAGTATCAAATTTGTAAAATTTGGAAAAGGTATGAAGCGAAGACCAAGTCGCAGCCTTACAAATCTGTTCAACAGAAGCATAATTTTTAAAAGCCCATGTGGAAGCCACCGCTCCAGTGGAGTGAGCTGTAATCCTTTCAGGAGGCTGCTGTCCAGCAGTCTCGTATACCAAACGGATGATGCTTTTCAGCCAAAAAGAAAGAGGTAGCCGTAGCTTTTTGACCTCTAAGTTTTCCAGAAAAGACCACAAACAAAGAAGATGTTTTACTGAAATCTTTGGTTGCTAGCAAGTAAAACTTCAAAGCACGAACCACGTCCAAGTTGTGCAACAGACGCTCCTTCTTAGAGGAAGGATTAGGACACAGAGAAGGAACACCAATTTCCTGATTGATATTCCTATTAGTAACAACCTTAGGAAGGAATCCAGGTTTGGTACGCAAAACCACCTTATCAGCATGGAAAACAAGATAAGGCGAGTCGCATTGCAATGCAGATAGTTCAGAAACTCTTTGAGCCGAAGAGATAGCAACTAAAAACAGAACTTTCTAAGATAGAAGCTTAATATCTATAGAATGCATAGGTTCAAACAGAACCCCTTGAATAACTTTAAGAACTAAATTCAAACTCCATGGCGGAGCAACAGGTTTAAACACAGGCTTGATTCTAACTAAAGCCTGACAGAACGACTGAACGTCTGGAACATCTGCCAGACGTTTGTGCAGTAGAATTGATAAAGCAGATATCTGTTCCTTTAAGGAACTCGCTGATAGCCCCTTCTCCAATCCTTCTTGGAGAAAGGACAAAATCTTAGGAATCCTGATCTTACTCCATGAGTAGCCTTTGGATTCGCACCAATAAAGATATTTACGCCATATCTTATGATAAATTTTCCTAGTGACAGGCTTTCGAGCCTGAATCAAGGTATCTATGACCGACTCAGAGAAACCCCGCTTGGATAAAATCAAGCGTTCAATCTCCAAGCAGTCAGCCACAGAGAAACTAGATTTGGATGCTGGAACGGACCTTGAACCAGAAGGTCCTGCCTCAGTGGCAGAGTCCATGGTGGAAGAGATGACATGTCCACCAGGTCTGCATACCAAGTCCTGCGTGGCCACGCAGGTGCTATAAAAATCACCAAGGCTCTCTCCTGTTTGATTCTGGCAATCAAACGAGGAAGGAGAGAAAATGGTGGAAACTCATAAGCCAGGTTGAACTACCAGGGTACTGCTAGAGCATCTATCAGTACTGCCTGAGGATCCCTTTACCTGGACCAATAACAAGAAAGTTTGGCGTTCTGACGAGACGCCATCAGATCCAATTCTGTTGTGCCCCATTGCTGAATCAATTGTGCAAACACCTCCGGATGGAATTCCCACTCCCCCGGATGTAAAGTCTAACGACTTAGAAAATCCGCTTCCCAGTTCTCCACTCCTGGGATATAGATTGCTGATAGATGGCAAGAGTGAGTCTCTGCCCATCGAATTATTTTGGTAACCTCCATCATCACTAGAGAACTCTTTGTTCCCCCCTGATGATTGATATATCGTGATATTGTCCGACTGAAATCTTATGAATCTGGCCGAAGCCAGCTGAGGCCACACCTGAAGCGCATTGAATATCGCTCTCAGTTCTAGAATATTTATCGGGAGGAGAGCCTCCTCCTGAGTCCACAAACCCTGTGCTTTCAGGGAATTCCAGACAGCACCCCAGCCCAATAGGCTGGCGTCCGTCATCACTATGACCCATGCTGGCCTGCGGAAACACATTCCCTGGGACAGATGACCCTGTGACAACCACCAAAGAAGAGAGTCTCTGGTCTCTTGATCCAGATTTATCTGAGGAGATAAATCTGCATAATCCCCATTCCACTGATTGAGCATGCATAGTTGCAGTGGTCTGAGATGCAAGCGAACAAAACGGAACTATGTCCATTGCCACTACCATTAGACCGATTACCTCCATACACTGAGCCACTGACGGCCGAGGAATGGAATGAAGAGCTCGGCAGGTGGTTAAAATATTTGATTTCCCGACATCCGTCAGAATTTTTTTTATGTCCATCGAATCTATCAGAGTTCCCAGGAAAGGAACTCTTGTGAGAGGGAAAGTGAACTCTTTTTTACGTTCACCTTCCACCCGTGAGATCTTAGAAAAGCCAACACGATGTCCGTGTGAGATTTGGCTAGTTGGTAAGTCGACACCTGAATTAAGATATCGTCCAGATAAGGCGCCACTGCTATGCCCCGCGGCCTTAGAACCGCCAAAAGGGACCCTAGCACCTTTGTGAAAATTCTGGGAGCTGTGGCCAACCCGAAGGGAAGAGCCACAAACTGGTAATGCTTGTCCAGAAAGGCGAACCTGAGTAACTGGTGATGATCTTTGTGGATAGGGATGTGTAGATACGCATCCTTTAAGTCCACGGTGGTCATATATTGACCTTCCTGGATCATTTGGTAAAATAGTCCGAATGGTCTCCATCTTGAAGGAATTTGTTTAGGATCTTAAGATCTAAAATTGGTCTGAAGGTTCACTCTTTTTTGGGAACCACAAAAAGTAGAACCCCTGCCCCGTTTTCAGAACTGAGCAGATCACACTCATGGTATATAGGTCTTCTACACAGCGTAAGAACGCCTCTTTTTGTCTGGTTTACAGACGATTGAGAAAGATGGAATCTCCCCCATGGAGGAGAATATTTGAGATCTAGAAGGTTCCCCTGGGTTACGATTTCTAAAGCCCAGGAGTCCTGAACGTCTCTTGCCCAAGCCTGAGCAAAGAGAGAAAGTCTGCCCCCTACTAGATCCGGTCCCGGATCGGGGGCTACCCCTTCATGCTGTCTTGGTGGCAGCAGCGGGCTTTTTGGCCTGTTTACCTTTGTTCCAAGTCTGGTTAGGTCTCCAGACCAACTTGGATTGAGCAAAATTCCCCTCTTGCTTTGCAGCAGGGGAAGAGGTAGAGGGACCTTTGAAGTTTCGAAAAGAACGAAAATTATTTTGTTTGGTCCTCGTCTTATTTGTCTTATCCTGAGGAAGGGCATGGCCTTTCCCTCCAGTGATGCCTGAAATGATCTCTTTCAGTTCAGGCCCGAATAGGGTCTTACCCTTGAAAGGGATGGCTAAAAGCTTAGATTTTGACGTCACATCAGCAGACCAGGACTTAAGCCATAACGCTCTACGCGCTAAAATGGCAAAACCTGAATTCTTTGCCGCTAATTTAGCCAGTTGAAAAGCGGCATCTGTAATGAAAGAATTAGCTAGCTTGAGAGCCCTAATTCTATCCAGAATATCATCTAATGGGGTCTCAACCTAAAGAGCCTCCTCCAGAGCCTCAAACCAAAAAGCAGCTGCAGTAGTTACAGGAACAATGCACGCTGTGGAGAAGAAAACCCTGATGAACAAATATTTTCTTTAGGAGACCCTCTAATTCTTTGTCCATCTGATCTTTGAAAGCACAACTGTTCTCAATAGGTATAGTTGTACGCTTATCCAGGGTAGAAATAGCTCCCTCCACCTTAGGGACCGTCTGCCACGAATCCCAAATGGTGTCAGATATGGGAAACATTTTCTTAAAAGTAGGAGGGGGAGAAAATGGAATACCTGGTCTATCCCACTCCTTAATAACAATGTCCGAAATCCTCTTGGGGACCGGAAAAACATCAGTGTAGGCAGGAACCTCTAGAAATCTGTCCATTGTACACAATTTCTCTGGAACTACAATAGGGTCACAATCATCCAGAGTCGCTAAAATCTCCCTGAGCAACAAGCGGAGGTGTTCTAGTTTAAATTTAAAAGCCATCATATCCGAGTCTGTCTGAGGGAACATCTTTCCTGAATTGGAAATCTCTCCCTCAGACAGCAAATCCCTCACCCCCAACTCAGAACATTGTGAGGGTACATCGGATATGGCTAATAAAGCGTCAGAGGGCTCAGCATTTGTTCTCACACCAGAACTACTGCGCTTCCCCTGCAACCCAGGCAGCTTAGATAAAACCTCTGTGAGGGTAGTATTCATAACTGCGGCCATATCTTGCAGGGTGAAAGAATTAGATGCATTAGAAGTACTTGGCATCGCTTGTGCGGGCGTTAATGGTTGTGACACTTGGGGAGAATTAGATGGCATAACCTGATTCCCTTCTGACTGAGAATCATCCTGCGACATACTTTTAGTAGCTAAAATATGTTCTTTGCAATTTATTGACCTTTCAGTGCTTGAGGGACACATTCTAAGTGGGGGTTCCACAATGGCTTCTAAACATATTGAACAATGACTTTCCTCAATGTCAGACATGTTGAACAGGCTAGTAAAAACTACAAACAAGCATGAAAACTTTATTTAGTGAAAAAAAAATCTTACAAAACGGTACTGTGCCTTTAAGAGAAATTTTTTTTTTCTTCAACTTTTTGATAGCAGACTCATTATGTGTAGTTAAGTTTGCCCCACAAGAAAATTTAACATTTAACCCTTTATTTTGCAAACCGGATTGAATTAAGGCCTAAATCCGGGAAAAAAAACACCCCCAGCGCCCTGCTGTGGCACCTACCTGCCCTCAGGGATAGTAAATATGGGGTTAAAGCTTCGATTTGTCCCAAAACATCCACAAGGGCCCTCAGGAGTTGGAGCTTGCCGAGTGAAAACATCTGCGTATCTGAGGCACGAAAATAGGCCCCGCCCATCTCACTCGATGTCTCTACAGCCTCAAAGAACCGCACCAGAGCGGTTTTCAACTATCCATGTGGGTTCTGAGACCCAAAAAATAAGCCAAGTGTACCCTCAATAAAGTTGCCAACAAAAACGTTAATGCCCACAAAATGTTAATAGCACTCCCAGTTCATAAAACGTTTGCCCAAAAACATTCAAAAACCAGTGTCAACCATTTTTTAATTAGCCCCTTATGCAAGCTTAGTAATGCCTTTCTATAGCTCTTAAGACCCTTAAACTCATGGGGATACTGTCAGCCTTTCTGAAATACAGTCTCTCCAGAAAAAATGACTGAACATGCCTCACTGCTATATAGCATGAAAACGTTCCTCACACTGAAGTTTCCTGTACTTCTCAGCCTCTGTGGGAACAGCACTGGATCTTAGTTACAAATGCTAAGATCATCCTCCTCCAGGCAGAAGTCTTCATCCATCTGCTGCCTGAGAGTAAATAGTACACACAGGTACCATTCAAAACAAACTCTTGCTTGACAAAAGTAAAAACTAATATTTTATCACCTCTTTCACTTTACCCTTCCTAGTACTTAAAGTAGGCAAAGAGAATGACTGGGGGTGGAGCTAAGGGAGGAGCTATATAGACAGCTTTATTGTGGTGTTCTTTCCCACTTCCTGTTAGCAGGAGGATAATATCCCACAAGTAAAGGATGGATCCGTGGACTCGTCGTACCTTATAGTGTATGTATATATATATACATATATATATATATACACATATATATATATATATATATATATATATATATATATATATATACATATACATATACACACACACACATACATATATATATATATATACATACATACACACACACACACATATATACACACATACATATACACACACATATATATATATACATACATACACATATACACACACACTATATATATACACACATATATATATATATATATATATATAACAGAATTTATGCTTACCTGATAAATTACTTTCTCCAACGGTGTGTCCGGTCCACGGCGTCATCCTTACTTGTGGGATATTCTCTTCCCCAACAGGAAATGGCAAAGAGTCCCAGCAAAGCTGGTCACATGATCCCTCCTAGGCTCCGCCCACCCCAGTCTTTCGACCGACGGACAGGAGGAAATATATATAGGAGAAATCATATGATACCGTGGTGACTGTAGTTAGAGAAAATAATTCATCAGACCTGATTAAAAAAACCAGGGCGGGCCGTGGACCGGACACACCGTTGGAGAAAGTAATTTATCAGGTAAGCATAAATTCTGTTTTCTCCAACATTGGTGTGTCCGGTCCATGGCGTCATCCTTACTTGTGGGAACCAATACCAAAGCTTTAGGACACGGATGAAGGGAGGGAGCAAATCAGGTCACCTAAATGGAAGGCACCACGGCTTGCAAAACCTTTCTCCCAAAAATAGCCTCCGAAGAAGCAAAAGTATCAAATTTGTAAAATTTGGCAAAAGTGTGCAGTGAAGACCAAGTCGCTGCCTTACATATCTGGTCAACAGAAGCCTCGTTCTTGAAGGCCCATGTGGAAGCCACAGCCCTAGTGGAGTGAGCTGTGATTCGTTCAGGAGGCTGCCGTCCGGCAGTCTCATAAGCCAAACGGATAATGCTTTTAAGCCAAAAGGAAAGAGAGGTAGAAGTCGCTTTTTGACCTCTCCTTTTGCCAGAATAAACGACAAACAAGGATGATGTTTGTCTGAAATCTTTAGTAGCCTCTAAATAGAATTTTAGAGCACGGACAACGTCCAAATTGTGTAATAAACGCTCCTTCTTTGAAACTGGATTCGGACACAAAGAAGGTACAACTATCTCCTGGTTAATATTTTTGTTAGAAACAACTTTAGGAAGAAAACCAGGCTTAGTACGCAAAACCACCTTATCTGCATGGAACACCAGATAAGGAGGAGAACACTGCAGAGCAGATAACTCTGAAACTCTTCTAGCAGAAGAGATTGCAACCAAAAACAAAACTTTCCAAGATAATAACTTAATATCTACGGAATGTAAGGGTTCAAACGGAACCCCTTGAAGAACTGAAAGAACTAGATTTAAACTCCAGGGAGGAGTCAAAGGTCTGTAAACAGGCTTGATCCTAACCAGAGCCTGAACAAATGCTTGAACATCTGGCATAGCTGCCAGTCGTTTGTGTAGTAAGACAGATAAAGCAGAAATCTGTCCCTTTAGAGAACTTGCAGATAATCCTTTCTCCAAACCTTCTTGTAGAAAGGATAGAATCTTAGGAATCTTTATCTTGTTCCATGGCAATCCTTTGGATTCACACCAACAGATATATTTTTTCCATATTTTATGGTAAATTTTTCTAGTTACAGGCTTTCTAGCCTGAATCAGAGTATCTATTACAGAATCTGAAAACCCACGCTTTGATAAAATCAAGCGTTCAATCTCCAAGCCGTCAGCTGGAGGGAGACCAGATTCGGATGTTCGAATGAACCTTGAACAAGAAGGTCCTGTCTAAAAGGTAGCTTCCATGGTGGAGCCGATGACATATTCACCAGGTCTGCATACCAAGTCCTGCGTGGCCACGCAGGAGCTATCAAGATCACAGAATCCCTCTCCTGATTGATCCTGGCTACCAGCCTGGGAATGAGAGGAAACGGTGGGAATACATAAGCTAGGTTGAAGGTCCAAGGTGCTACTAGTGCATCTACTAGAGTCGCCTTGGGATCCCTGGATCTGGACCCGTAGCAAGGAACCTTGAAGTTCTGACGAGACGCCATCAGATCCATGTCTGGAATGCCCCATAATTGAGTTATTTGGGCAAAGATTTCCGGATGGAGTTCCCACTCCCCCGGATGGAATGTCTGACGACTCAGAAAATCCGCTTCCCAATTTTCCACTCCTGGGATGTGGATCGCAGACAAGTGGCAGGAGTGATCCTCCGCCCATTGAATTATTTTGGTCACTTCTTCCATCGCCAGGGAACTCCTTGTTCCCCCCTGATGATTGATATATGAAACAGTCGTCATGTTGTCTGATTGAAACCTTATGTCAAAAAAACTCTTAACCATCTCCGTGGAGATGTTGCCTGTGCAACGGCAAAGAGAATGACTGGGGTGGGCGGAGCCTAGGAGGGATCATGTGACCAGCTTTGCTGGGACTCTTGGCCATTTCCTGTTGGGGAAGAGAATATCCCACAAGGATGACGCCGTGGACCGGACACACCAATGTTGGAGAAATATATATATATATATATATATATATATATATATATATATATATATATACACACACACACTATATATATATATATATATATATACATACACATACACACACACACACTATATATATATATATACATACATACACACTATATATAAATATATATATATATATATACACATACATATATATATATATATATATATATATACACATACATATATATATATATATATATATATATATACACATACATATATATATATATATATATATATATACACATACATATAACAGAATTTATGTTTACCTGATAAATTACTTTCTCCAACGGTGTGTCCGGTCCACGGCGTCATCCTTACTTGTGGGATATTCTCTTCCCCAACAGGAAATGGCAAAGAGCCCAGCAAAGCTGGTCACATGATCCCTCCTAGGCTCCGCCTACCCCAGTCATTCGACCGACGTTAAGGAGGAATATTTGCATAGGAGAAACCATATGGTACCGTGGTGACTGTAGTTAAAGAAAATAAAATATCAGACCTGAATAAAAAAAAACCAGGGCGGGCCGTGGACCGGACACACCGTTGGAGAAAGTAATTTATCAGGTAAACATAAATTCTGTTTTCTCCAACATAGGTGTGTCCGGTCCACGGCGTCATCCTTACTTGTGGGAACCAATACCAAAGCTTTAGGACACGGATGAAGGGAGGGAGCAAATCAGGTCACCTAAATGGAAGGCACCACGGCTTGCAAAACCTTTCTCCCAAAAATAGCCTCAGAAGAAGCAAAAGTATCAAACTTGTAAAATTTGGTAAAAGTGTGCAGTGAAGACCAAGTCGCTGCCCTACATATCTGATCAACAGAAGCCTCGTTCTTGAAGGCCCATGTGGAAGCCACAGCCCTAGTGGAATGAGCTGTGATTCTTTCGGGAGGCTGCCGTCCGGCAGTCTCGTAAGCCAATCTGATGATGCTTTTAATCCAAAAAGAGAGAGAGGTAGAAGTTGCTTTTTGACCTCTCCTTTTACCGGAATAAACAACAAACAAGGAAGATGTTTGTCTAAAATCCTTTGTAGCTTCTAAATAGAATTTTAGAGCGCGAACAACATCCAAATTGTGCAACAAACGTTCCTTCTTTGAAACTGGTTTCGGACACAGAGAAGGTACGATAATCTCCTGGTTAATGTTTTTGTTAGAAACAACTTTCGGAAGAAAACCAGGTTTAGTTAAACACTAAAAAACTCTAAGCCATCTCCGTGGAGATGTTGCCTGTACAACGGCAAAGAGAATGACTGGGGTAGGCGGAGCCTAGGAGGGATCATGTGACCAGCTTTGCTGGGCTCTTTGCCATTTCCTGTTGGGGAAGAGAATATCCCACAAGTAAGGATGACGCCGTGGACCGGACACACCTATGTTGGAGAAATAACAGACTTTATGTTTACCTGATAAATTACTTTCTCCAACGGTGTGTCCGGTCCACGGCGTCATCCTTACTTGTGGGATATTCTCTTCCCCAACAGGAAATGGCAAAGAGCCCAGCAAAGCTGGTCACATGATCCCTCCTAGGCTCCGCCTACCCCAGTCATTCGACCGACGTTAAGGAGGAATATTTGCATAGGAGAAACCATATGTTACCGTGGTGACTGTAGTTAAAGAAAATAAATTATCAGACCTGATTAAAAAAACCAGGGCGGGCCGTGGACCGGACACACCGTTGGAGAAAGTAATTTATCAGGTAAACATAAATTCTGTTTTCTCCAACATAGGTGTGTCCGGTCCACGGCGTCATCCTTACTTGTGGGAACCAATACCAAAGCTTTAGGACACGGATGAAGGGAGGGAGCAAATCAGGTCACCTAAATGGAAGGCACCACGGCTTGCAAAACCTTTCTCCCAAAAATAGCCTCAGAAGAAGCAAAAGTATCAAATTTGTAAAATTTAGAAAAAGTGTGCAGTGAAGACCAAGTCGCTGCCTTACATATCTGATCAACAGAAGCCTCGTTCTTGAAGGCCCATGTGGAAGCCACAGCCCTAGTGGAGTGAGCTGTGATTCTTTCAGGAGGCTGCCGTCCGGCAGTCTCATAAGCCAATCGGATAATGCTTTTAATCCAGAAGGAGAGAGAGGAAGAAGTTGCTTTTTGACCTCTCCGTTTACCAGAATAAACAACAAACAAAGACAAAGTTTGTCTGAAATCCTTAGTAGCTGCTAAGTAAAATTTGAGAGCACGAACTACATCCAAGTTGTGCAACAAACGTTCCTTCTTTGAAACTGGATTAGGACACAAAGAAGGCACAACTATCTCCTGGTTAATGTTTTTGTTAGAAACAACTTTTGGAAGAAAACCAGGTTTAGTACGCAAAACCACCTTATCTGCATGGAACACCAGATAAGGAGAAGAACACTGCAGAGCAGATAATTCTGAAACTCTTCTAGCAGAAGAAATTGCAACCAAAAACAAAACTTTCCAAGATAATAACTTAATATCAACGGAATGTAAGGGTTCAAACTGAACCCCCTGAAGAACT
>NW_026512010.1:0-67500 GCF_027579735.1 Bombina bombina
TGTGCACGTGTGCAGAGGCTCAGTGTAAGTATAGTGTGTATAGTGTGCACGTGTGTAGGCTCAGTGTAAGTATATGTGTGTGTAGTGTGCACGTGTGTTAGAGGCTCAGTGTAAGTATATGTGGTGTAGTGTGCACGTGTGTAGATGCTCATTGTAAGTATTTGTGTGTGTAGTGTGCACGTGTGTAGAGGCTCAGTGTAAGTATATATGTGTGTAGTGTGCAGTGTGCAGAGGCACAGTATAAGTATTGTGTGTGTAGTGTGCAACGTGTGTAGAGGCTCAGTGTAAGTATATGTGTGTAGTGTGCAGTGTGCAGAGGTCAGTGTAAGTATTGTGTGTGTAGTGTGCACGTGTGCAGAGGCTCAGTGTAAGTATATGTGTGTGTAGTGTGCACGTGTGCAGAGGCACAGTATAAGTATTATGTGTGTAGTGTGCACGTGTGCAGAGGCTCAGTGTAGTATTGTGTGTGTAGTGTGCACGTGTGTAGAGGCACAGTATAGTATTATGTGTGTTGTGTGCACGTGTGATTAGGCTCAGTGTAAGTATTGTGTGTGTAGTGTGCACGTGTGCAGAGCTCAGTGTAAGTATTGTGTGTGTAGTGTGCACGTGTGCAGAGGCTCAGTGTAAGTATACGTGTGTGTAGTGTGCACGTGTGCAGAGGCTCAGTGTAAGTATTGTGTGTGTAGTGTGCACGTGTGCAGAGTCTCAGTGTAAGTATTATGTGTGTAGTGTGTACGTGTGCAGAGGCTCAGTGTAAGTATTGTGTGTGTAGTGTGCACGTGTGCAGAGGCTCGTGTAAGTATTGTGTGTGTAGTGTGTGCACGTGTGCAGAGGCTCAGTATAAGTATTGTGGTGTAGTGTGCACGTGTGCAGAGGCCAGTATAAGTATTGTGTGTGTAGTGTGCACGTGTGCAGAGGCTCAGTGTAAGTATATGTGTGTGTAGTGTGCACGTGTGCAGAGGCACAGTATAAGTTATGTGTGTGTGTAGTGTGCACGTGTGCAGAGGCTCAGTGTAAGTATGTGTGTGTAGTGTGCACGTGTGTAGAGGCTCAGTGTAAGTTATATGTGTGTGTAGTGTGCACGTGTGCAGAGGCTCAGTGTAAGTATTGTGTGTGTAGTGTGCACGTGTGCAGAGGCTCAGTGTAAGTGATAAGTGTGTGTAGTGTGCACGTGTGCAGAGGCAACTGTATAAGTATTGTGTGTGTAGTGTGCACGTGTGCAGAGGCTCAGTAAGTGTATATGTGTGTGTAGTGTGCACGTGTGCAGAGGCTCAGTGTAAGTATTGTGTGTGTAGTGTGCACGTGTGCAGAGGCACAGTATAAGTATTGTGTGTGTAGTGTGCACGTGTGCAGAGGCTCAGTGTAAGTATTGTGTGTGTAGTGTGCACGTGTGCAGAGGCTCAGTGTAAGTATATGTGTGTGTAGTGTGCACGTGTGCAGAGGCTCAGTGTAAGTATTGTGTGTGTTGTGTGCACGTGTGCAGAGGCTCAGTGTAAGTTTTGTGTATATGTGTGTGTAGTGTGCACGTGTGTAGAGGCTCAGTGTAAGTATTGTGTGTGTAGTGTGCACGTGTGCAGAGGCTCAGTGTAAGTATACGTGTGTATAGTGTGCACGTGTGTAGAGGCTCAGTGTAAGTATATGTGTGTGTAGTGTGCACGTGTGTAGAGGCTCAGTGTAAGTATATGTGTGTGTAGTGTGCACGTGTGTAGAGGCTCAGTGTAAGTATATGTGTGTGTAGTGTGCACGTGTGTAGAGGCTCAGTGTAAGTATATGTGTGTGTAGTGTGCACGTGTGCAGAGGCACAGTATAAGTATTGTGTGTGTAGTGTGCACGTGTGTAGAGGTCAGTGTAAGTATATATGTGTGTAGTGTGCACGTGTGCAGAGGCTCAGTGTAAGTATTGTGTGTGTAGTGTGCACGTGTGCAGAGGCTCAGTGTAAGTATATGTGTGTGTAGTGTGCACGTGTGCAGAGGCACAGTATAAGTATTGTGTGTGTGTGTGCACGTGTGCAGAGGCTCAGTGTAAGTATTGTGTGTGTAGTGTGCACGTGTGTAGAGGCACAGTATAAGTATTATGTGTGTAGTGTGCACGTGTGCAGAGGCTCAGTGTAAGTATTGTGTGTGTAGTGTGCACGTGTGCAGAGGCTCAGTGTAAGTATTGTGTGTGTAGTGTGCACGTGTGCAGAGGCTCAGTGTAAGTATACGTGTGTGTAGTTGTGTACTTGTGCAGAGGCTCAGTGTAAGTAATTGTGTATTGTTGTAGTGTGTACGTGTGCAGAGGCTCAGTGTAAGTACTGTGTATATGTGTGTGTGTAGTGTGTACGTGTGCAGAGGCTCAGTGTAGAGTAATGTGTATATGTGTGTGTAGTGTGTACGTGTGCAGAGGCTCAGTGTAAGTATTGTGTATATGTGTGTGTAGTGTGTACGTGTGGCAGAGGCTCAGTGTAAGTACTGTGTATATGTGTGTGTAGTGTGTACGGTGTGCAGAGGCTCAGTGTAAGTACTGTGTATATGTGTGTGTAGTGTGTACGTGTGCAGAGGCTCAGTGTAAGTACTGTGGTATAGTGTGTGTGTAGTGTGTACGTGTGCAGAGGCTCAGTGTAAGTATTGTGTATATGTGTGTGTAGTGTGTACGTGTGCAGAGGCTCAGTGTAAGTATTGTTTATATGTGTGTGTAGTGTGTACGTGTGCAGAGGCTCAGTGTAAGTATTGTGTATATGTGTGTGTAGGTGTTACGTGTGCAGAGGGCTCAGTGTAAGTATTGTGTATATGTGGTGTGTGTAGTGGTGTACGGGTGCAGAGGCTCAGTGTAAGTATTGTGGATATGTGGTGTGTGTAGTGTGTACCGTGTGCAGAGGCTCAGTGTAAGATATGTGTATTAGTGTTGTGTAGTGTGTGTACGTGTGCAGAGGCTCAGTGTAGTATTGTGTATTGTGTGTGTAGTGTGTACGTGTGCAGAGGCTCAGTGTAAGTATTGTGGTAGTATGTGTGTAGTGTGTACGTGTGCAGAGGCTCAGTGTAAGTATTGTGTATATGTGTGTGTAGTGTTCACGTGTGCAGAGGCTCAGTGTAAGTATTGTGTATATGTGTGTGTAGTGTGTACGTGTGGCAGAGGCTCAGTGTAAGTATTGTGTATATGTGTGTGTAGTGTGTACGTGTGCAGAGGCTCAGTGTAAGTATTGTGTATATGTGTGTGTGTAGTGTGTACGTGTGCAGAGGCTCAGTGTAAGTATTGTGTATATGTGTGTGTGTAGTGTGTACGTGTGCAGAGGCTCAGTGTAAGTATTGTCTATATGTGTGTGTAGTGTGTACGTGTGCAGAGGCTCAGTGTAAGTATTGTGTATATGTGTGTGTAGTGTGTGTACGTGTGCAGAGGCTCAGTGTAAGTATTGTGTATATGTGTGTGTAGTGTGTACGTGTGCAGAGGCTCAGTGTAAGTATTGTCTATATGTGTGTGTGTAGTGTGTACGTGTGCAGAGGCTCAGTGTAAGTATTGTGTATATGTGTGTGTAGTGTGTACGTGTGCAGAGGCTCAGTGTAAGTATTGTGTATATGTGTGTGTAGTGTTTACGTGTGCAGAGGCTCAGTGTAAGTATTGTGTATATGTGTGTGTAGTGTGTACGTGTGCAGAGGCTCAGTGTAAGTATTGTGTATATGTGTGTGTAGTGTGTACGTGTGCAGAGGCTCAGTGTAAGTATTGTCTATATGTGTGTGTGTAGTGTGTACGTGTGCAGAGGCTCAGTGTAAGTATTGTGTATATGTGTGTGTAGTGTGTACGTGTGCAGAGGCTCAGTGTAAGTATTGTCTATATGTGTGTGTGTAGTGTGTACGTGTGCAGAGGCTCAGTGTAAGTATATGTGTGTGTAGTGTGTACGTGTGCAGAGGCTCAGTGTAAGTACTGTGTATATGTGTGTGTAGTGTGTACGTGTGCAGAGGCTCAGTGTAAGTATTGTGTATGTGTGTGTGTGTGTGTACGTGTGCAGAGGCTCAGTGTAAGTATTGTGTATATGTGTGTGTAGTGTGTACGTGTGCAGAGGCTCAGTGTAAGTACTGTGTATATGTGTGTGTGTAGTGTGTACGTGTGCAGAGGCTCAGTGTAAGTACTGTGTATATGTGTGTGTAGTGTGTACGTGTGCAGAGGCTCAGTGTAAGTACTGTGTATATGTGTGTGTAGTGTGTACGTGTGCAGAGGCTCAGTGTAAGTACTGTGTATATGTGTGTGTAGTGTGTACGTGTGCAGAGGCTCAGTGTAAGTATTGTGTATATGTGTGTGTAGTGTGTACGTGTGCAGAGGCTCAGTGTAAGTATTGTGTATATGTGTGTGTAGTGTGTACGTGTGCAGAGGCTCAGTGTAAGTATATGTGTGTGTTTAGTGTGTTAGTGTGCAGAGGCTCAGTGTAAGTACTGTGTATATGTGTGTGTAGTGTGTACGTGTGCAGAGGCTCAGTGTAAGTATTGTTTATAGTGTGTGTGTAGTGTGTACGTGTGCAGAGGCTCGAGTGTAAGTAGTGTGTATATGTGTGTGTAGTGTGTACGTGTGCAGAGGCTCAGTGTAAGTACTTGTGTATATGTGTGTGTATGTTGTGTACGTGTGCAGAGGCTCAGTTGTAAGTATTGTGTATATGTGTGTGTAGTGGTGTACGTGTGCAGAGGCTCAGTGTAAGTATTGTGTATATGTGTGTGTAGTGTGTACGTGTGCAGAGGCTCAGTGTAAGTACTGTGGTATATGTGTGTGTAGTGTGTACGTGTGCAGAGGCTCAGTGTAAGTATTGTGTATATGTGTGTGTAGTGTGTACGTGTGCAGAGGCTCAGTGTAAGTTTATGTGTGTGTGTAGTGTGTACGTGTGCAGAGGCTCAGTGTAAGTATTGTGTATATGTGTGTGTAGTGTGTACGTGTGCAGAGGCTCAGTGTAAGTATTGTGTATATGTGTGTGTAGTGTGTACGTGTGCAGGAGGCTCAGTGTAAGTATTGTGTATTATGTGTGTGTAGTGTGTACGTGTGCAGAGCTCAGTGTAGTACTGTGTATATGTGTGTTGTAGTGTGCACGTGTGCAGAGGCTCAGTGTAAGTATTGTGTATATGTGTGTGTAGTGTGTACGTGTGCAGAGGCTCAGTGTAAGTATTGTGTATATGTGTGTGTAGTGTGTACGTGTGCAGAGGCTCAGTGTAAGTATTGTGTATATGTGTGTGTAGTGTGTACGTGTGCAGAGGCTCAGTGTAAGTATTGTGTATATGTGTGTGTAGTGTGTACGTGTGCAGAGGCTCAGTGTAAGTATTGTGTATATGTGTGTGTAGTGTGTACGTGTGCAGAGGCTCAGTGTAAGTATTGTGTATATGTGTGTGTAGTGTGTACGTGTGCAGAGGCTCAGTGTAAGTATTGTGTATATGTGTGTGTAGTGTGTACGTGTGCAGAGGCTCAGTGTAAGTATTGTGTATATGTGTGTGTAGTGTGTACGTGTGCAGAGGCTCAGTGTAAGTATTGTGTATATGTGTTATGTGTGTGTACGTGTGCAGAGGCTCAGTGTAAGTATACGTGTGTGTAGTGTGTACGTGTGCAGAGGCTCAGTGTAAGTATTGTGTATATGTGTGTGTAGTGTGTAGTGTGCAGAGGCTCAGTGTAAGTATTGTGTATATGTGTGTGTAGTGTGTACGTGTGCAGAGGCTCAGTGTAAGTACTGTGTATATGTGTGTGTAGTGTGTACGTGTGCAGAGGCTCAGTGTAAGTATTGTGTATATGTGTGTGTAGTGTGTAGTGTGCAGAGGCTCAGTGTAAGTATTGTGTATATGTGTGTGTAGTGTGTACGTGTGCAGAGGCTCAGTGTAAGTATTGTGTATATGTGTGTGTAGTGTGTACGTGTGCAGAGGCTCAGTGTAAGTACTGTGTATATGTGTGTGTAGTGTGTACGTGTGCAGAGGCTCAGTGTAAGTATTGTGTATATGTGTGTGTAGTGTGTACGTGTGCAGAGGCTCAGTGTAAGTAATGTGTATAGTGTGTGTGTAGTGTGTACGTGTGCAGAGGCTCAGTGTAAGTATTGTGTATATGTGTGTGTAGTGTGTACGTGTGCAGAGGCTCAGTGTAAGTATTGTGTATATGTGTGTGTAGTGTGTACGTGTGCAGAGGCTCAGTGTAAGTATTGTGTATATGTGTGTGTAGTGTGTACGTGTGCAGAGGCTCAGTGTAAGTACTTGTGTATATGTGTGTGTAGTGTGTACGTGTGCAGAGGCTCAGTGTAAGTATTGTGTATATGTGTGTGTAGTGTGTACGTGTGCAGAGGCTCAGTGTAGTATTGTGTATATGTGTGTGTAGTGTGTACGTGTGCAGAGGCTCAGTGTAAGTACTGTGTATATGTGTGTGTAGTGTGTACGTGTGCAGAGGCTCAGTGTAAGTATTGTGTATATGTGTGTGTAGTGTGTACGTGTGCAGAGGCTCAGTGTAAGTACTTGTGTATATGTGTGTGTAGTGTGTACGTGTGCAGAGGCTCAGTGTAAGTATTGTGTATATGTGTGTGTAGTGTGTACGTGTGCAGAGGCTCAGTGTAAGTATTGTGTATATGTGTGTGTAGTGTGTACGTGTGGCAGAGGCTCAGTGTAAGTATTGTGTATATGTGTGTGTAGTGTGTAGTGTGCAGAGGCTCAGTGTAAGTATTGTGTATATGTGGTGTGTAGTGGTGTACGTGTGCAGAGGCTCAGTGTAAGTATTGTGTATATGTGTGTGTAGTGTGTACGTGTGCAGAGGCTCAGTGTAAGTACTGTGTATATGTGTGTGTAGTGTGTACGTGTGCAGAGGCTCAGTGTAAGTATTGTGTATATGTGTGTGTAGTGTGTACGTGTGCAGAGGCTCAGTGTAAGTATTGTGTATATGTGTGTGTAGTGTGTACGTGTGCAGAGGCTCAGTGTAAGTATTGTGTATATGTGTGTGTAGTGTGTACGTGTGCAGAGGCTCAGTGTAAGTATTGTGTATATGTGTGTGTAGTGTGTACGTGTGCAGAGGCTCAGTGTAAGTATTGTGTATATGTGTGTGTAGTGTGTACGTGTGCAGAGGCTCAGTGTAAGTAATGTGTATATGTGTGTGTAGTGTGTACGTGTGCAGAGGCTCAGTGTAAGTATTGTGTATATGTGTGTGTAGTGTGTACGTGTGCAGAGGCTCAGTGTAAGTATTGTGTATATGTGTGTGTAGTGTGTACGTGTGCAGAGGCTCAGTGTAAGTACTGTGTATATGTGTGTGTAGTGTGTACGTGTGCAGAGGCTCAGTGTAAGTATATGTGTGTGTAGTGTGTACGTGTGCAGAGGCTCAGTGTAAGTATTGTGTATATGTGTGTGTAGTGTGTACGTGTGCAGAGGCTCAGTGTAAGTATTGTGTATATGTGTGTGTAGTGTGTACGTGTGCAGAGGCTCAGTGTAAGTATTGTGTATATGTGTGTGTAGTGTGTACGTGTGCAGAGGCTCAGTGTGAGTATTGTGTATATGTGTGTGTAGTGTGTACGTGTGCAGAGGCTCAGTGTAAGTATTGTGTATATGTGTGTGTAGTGTGTACGTGTGCAGAGGCTCAGTGTAAGTACTGTGTATATGTGTGTGTAGTGTGTACGTGTGCAGAGGCTCAGTGTAAGTATTGTGTATATTGTGTGTGTGTAGTGTGTACGTGTGGCAGAGGCTCAGTGTAAGTATTGTGTATATGTGTGTGTAGTGTGTACGTGTGCAGAGGCTCAGTGTAGTATTGTGTATATGTGTGGTGTGTAGTGTGTACGTGTGCAGAGGCTCAGTGTAAGTACTGTGTATATGTGTGTGTAGTGTGTACGTGTGCAGAGGCTCAGTGTAAGTATTGTGTATATGTGTGTGTAGTGTGTACGTGTGCAGAGGCTCAGTGTAAGTATTGTGTATATGTGTGTGTAGTGTGTACGTGTGCAGAGGCTCAGTGTAAGTACTGTGTATATGTGTGTGTAGTGTGTACGTGTGCAGAGGCTCAGTGTAAGTATTGTGTATATGTGTGTGTAGTGTGTACGTGTGCAGAGGCTCAGTGTAAGTATTGTGTATATGTGTGTGTAGTGTGTACGTGTGCAGAGGCTCAGTGTAAGTACTGTGTATATGTGTGTGTAGTGTGTACGTGTGCAGAGGCTCAGTGTAAGTATTGTGTATATGTGTGTGTAGTGTGTACGTGTGCAGAGGCTCAGTGTAAGTACTGTGTATATGTGTGTGTAGTGTGTACGTGTGCAGAGGCTCAGTGTAAGTACTGTGTATATGTGTGTGTAGTGTGTACGTGTGCAGAGGCTCAGTGTAAGTATTGTGTATATGTGTGTGTAGTGTGTACGTGTGCAGAGGCTCAGTGTAAGTATTGTGTATATGTGTGTGTAGTGTGTACGTGTGCAGAGGCTCAGTGTAAGTATTGTGTATATGTGTGTGTGTAGTGTGTACGTGTGCAGAGGCTCAGTGTAAGTATTGTGTATATGTGTGTGTAGTGTGTACGTGTGCAGAGGCTCAGTGTAAGTATTGTGTATATGTGTGTGTAGTGTGTACGTGTGCAGAGGCTCAGTGTAAGTATTGTGTATATGTGTGTGTAGTGTGTACGTGTGCAGAGGCTCAGTGTAAGTACTGTGTATATGTGTGTGTAGTGTGTACGTGTGCAGAGGCTCAGTGTAAGTATTGTGTATATGTGTGTGTAGTGTGTACGTGTGCAGAGGCTCAGTGTAAGTATTGTGTATATGTGTGTGTAGTGTGTACGTGTGCAGAGGCTCAGTGTAAGTATTGTGTATATGTGTGTGTAGTGTGTACGTGTGCAGAGGCTCAGTGTAAGTATTGTGTATATGTGTGTGTAGTGTGTACGTGTGCAGAGGCTCAGTGTAAGTATTGTGTATATGTGTGTGTAGTGTGCACGTGTGCAGAGGCTCAGTGTAAGTATTGTGTATGTGTGTGTGTGTGTGTGTACGTGTGCAGAGGCTCAGTGTAAGTATTGTGTATATGTGTGTGTACGTGTGCAGAGGCTCAGTGTAAGTATTGTGTATATGTGTGTGTAGTGTGCACGTGTGCAGAGGCTCAGTGTAAGTATTGTGTATATGTGTGTGTAGTGTGTACGTGTGCAGAGGCTCAGTGTAAGTACTGTGTATATGTGTGTGTGTAGTGTGTACGTGTGCAGAGGCTCAGTGTAAGTATTGTGTATATGTGTGTGTAGTGTGCACGTGTGCAGAGGCTCAGTGTAAGTATTGTGTATATGTGTGTGTAGTGTGTACGTGTGCAGAGGCTCAGTGTAAGTACTGTGTATATGTGTGTGTAGTGTGTACGTGTGCAGAGGCTCAGTGTAAGTACTGTGTATGTGTGTGTAGTGTGTACGTGTGCAGAGGCTCAGTGTAAGTACTGTGTATGTGTGTGTAGTGTGTACGTGTGCAGAGGCTCAGTGTAAGTACTGTGTATGTGTGTGTAGTGTGTACGTGTGCAGAGGCTCAGTGTAAGTATTGTGTATATGTGTGTGTAGTGTGTACGTGTGCAGAGGCTCAGTGTAAGTACTGTGTATATGTGTGTGTGTAGTGTGTACGTGTGCAGAGGCTCAGTGTAAGTATTGTGTTTTTGTGTGTGTAGTGTGTACGTGTGCAGAGGCTCAGTGTAAGTATTGTGTATATGTGTGTGTAGTGTGTACGTGTGCAGAGGCTCAGTGTAAGTATTGTGTATATGTGTGTGTAGTGTGTACGTGTGCAGAGGCTCAGTGTAAGTATTGTGTATATGTGTGTGTAGTGTGTACGTGTGCAGAGGCTCAGTGTAAGTATTGTGTATGTGTGTGTGTGTGTACGTGTGCAGAGGCTCAGTGTAAGTACTGTGTATATGTGTGTGTAGTGTGTACGTGTGCAGAGGCTCAGTGTAAGTATTGTGTATATGTGTGTGTAGTGTGTACGTGTGCAGAGGCTCAGTGTAAGTATTGTGTATATGTGTGTGTAGTGTGTACGTGTGCAGAGGCTCAGTGTAAGTATTGTGTATATGTGTGTGTAGTGTGTACGTGTGCAGAGGCTCAGTGTAAGTATTGTGTATATGTGTGTGTAGTGTGTACGTGTGCAGAGGCTCAGTGTAAGTACTGTGTATATGTGTGTGTAGTGTGTACGTGTGCAGAGGCTCAGTGTAAGTATTGTGTATATGTGTGTGTAGTGTGTACGTGTGCAGAGGCTCAGTGTAAGTATTGTGTATATGTGTGTGGAGTGTGTACGTGTGCAGAGGCTCAGTGTAAGTACTGTGTATATGTGTGTGTAGTGTGTACGTGTGCAGAGGCTCAGTGTAAGTATTGTGTATATGTGTGTGTAGTGTGTACGTGTGCAGAGGCTCAGTGTAAGTATTGTGTATATGTGTGTGTAGTGTGTACGTGTGCAGAGGCTCAGTGTAAGTATATGTGTGTGTAGTGTGTACGTGTGCAGAGGCTCAGTGTAAGTATTGTGTATATGTGTGTGTAGTGTGTACGTGTGCAGAGGCTCAGTGTAAGTATTGTGTATATGTGTGTGTAGTGTGTACGTGTGCAGAGGCTCAGTGTAAGTACTGTGTATATGTGTGTGTGTAGTGTGTACGTGTGCAGAGGCTCAGTGTAAGTATTGTGTATATGTGTGTGTGTAGTGTGTACGTGTGCAGAGGCTCAGTGTAAGTATTGTGTATATGTGTGTGTAGTGTGCACGTGTGCAGAGGCTCAGTGTAAGTATTGTGTGTGTAGTGTGCACGTGTGTAGAGGCTCAGTGTAAGTATATGTGTGTGTAGTGTGCACGTGTGTAGAGGCTCAGTGTAAGTACTGTGTATATGTGTGTGTAGTGTGTACGTGTGCAGAGGCTCAGTGTAAGTATTGTGTGTGTAGTGTGCACGTGTGCAGAGGCACAGTATAAGTATTGTGTGTGTAGTGTTCACGTGTGCAGAGGCTCAGTGTAAGTATTGTGTATATGTGTGTGTGTAGTGTGTACGTGTGCAGAGGCTCAGTGTAAGTATTGTGTATATGTGTGTGTGTAGTGTGTACGTGTGCAGAGGCTCAGTGTAAGTATATGTGTGTGTAGTGTGTACGTGTGCAGAGGCTCAGTGTAAGTATTGTGTATATGTGTGTGTAGTGTGTACGTGTGCAGAGGCTCAGTGTAAGTATTGTGTATATGTGTGTGTAGTGTGTACGTGTGCAGAGGCTCAGTGTAAGTATTGTGTATATGTGTGTGTAGTGTGTACGTGTGCAGAGGCTCAGTGTAAGTATTGTGTATATGTGTGTGTAGTGTGTACGTGTGCAGAGGCTCAGTGTAAGTATTGTGTATATGTGTGTGTGTAGTGTGTACGTGTGCAGAGGCTCAGTGTAAGTATTGTGTATATGTGTGTGTAGTGTGTACGTGTGCAGAGGCTCAGTGTAAGTATTGTGTATATGTGTGTGTAGTGTGTACGTGTGCAGAGGCTCAGTGTAAGTATTGTGTATATGTGTGTGTAGTGTGTACGTGTGCAGAGGCTCAGTGTAAGTATTGTGTATGTGTGTGTGTAGTGTGTACGTGTGCAGAGGCTCAGTGTAAGTATTGTGTATGTGTGTGTAGTGTGTACGTGTGCAGAGGCTCAGTGTAAGTATTGTGTATATGTGTGTGTAGTGTGTACGTGTGCAGAGGCTCAGTGTAAGTATTGTGTATATGTGTGTGTAGTGTGTACGTGTGCAGAGGCTCAGTGTAAGTATATGTGTGTGTAGTGTGTACGTGTGCAGAGGCTCAGTGTGAGTATTGTGTATATGTGTGTGTAGTGTGTACGTGTGCAGAGGCTCAGTGTAAGTATTGTGTGTGTAGTGTGCACGTGTGTAGAGGCTCAGTGTAAGTATATGTGTGTGTAGTGTGCACGTGTGTAGAGGCTCAGTGTAAGTACTGTGTATATGTGTGTGTAGTGTGTACGTGTGCAGAGGCTCAGTGTAAGTATTGTGTGTGTAGTGTGCACGTGTGCAGAGGCACAGTATAAGTATTGTGTGTGTAGTGTGCACGTGTGCAGAGGCTCAGTGTAAGTATTGTGTGTGTAGTGTGCACGTGTGCAGAGGCTCAGTGTAAGTATACGTGTGTGTAGTGTGCACGTGTGCAGAGGCACAGTATAAGTATTGTGTGTGTAGTGTGCACGTGTGCAGAGGCACAGTATAAGTTTTGTGTATATGTGTGTGTAGTGTGCACGTGTGTAGAGGCTCAGTGTAAGTATTGTGTGTGTAGTGTGCACGTGTGCAGAGGCTCAGTGTAAGTATTGTGTGTGTAGTGTGCACGTGTGCAGAGGCTCAGTGTAAGTATTGTGTGTGTAGTGTGCACGTGTGTAGAGGCTCAGTGTAAGTATACGTGTGTGTAGTGTGCACGTGTGCAGAGGCACAGTATAAGTATTGTGTGTGTAGTGTGTACGTGTGCAGAGGCTCAGTGTAAGTATTGTGTGTGTAGTGTGCACGTGTGCAGAGGCTCAGTGTAAGTATTGTGTGTGTAGTGTGCACGTGTGCAGAGGCTCAGTGTAAGTATACGTGTGTGTAGTGTGCACGTGTGCAGAGGCACAGTATAAGTATTGTGTGTGTAGTGTGCACGTGTGCAGAGGCACAGTATAAGTTTTGTGTATATGTGTGTGTAGTGTGCACGTGTGTAGAGGCTCAGTGTAAGTATTGTGTGTGTAGTGTGCACGTGTGCAGAGGCTCAGTGTAAGTATTGTGTGTGTAGTGTGCACGTGTGCAGAGGCTCAGTGTAAGTACTGTGTATATGTGTGTGTAGTGTGTACGTGTGCAGAGGCTCAGTGTAAGTATTGTGTGTGTAGTGTGCACGTGTGCAGAGGCTCAGTGTAAGTATTGTGTGTGTAGTGTGCACGTGTGCAGAGGCTCAGTGTAAGTACTGTGTATATGTGTGTGTAGTGTGTACGTGTGCAGAGGCTCAGTGTAAGTATATGTGTGTGTAGTGTGCACGTGTGTAGAGGCTCAGTGTAAGTACTGTGTATATGTGTGTGTAGTGTGTACGTGTGCAGAGGCTCAGTGTAAGTATTGTGTGTGTAGTGTGCACGTGTGCAGAGGCACAGTATAAGTATTGTGTGTGTAGTGTGCACGTGTGCAGAGGCTCAGTGTAAGTATTGTGTGTGTAGTGTGCACGTGTGCAGAGGCTCAGTGTAAGTATACGTGTGTGTAGTGTGCACGTGTGCAGAGGCTCAGTGTAAGTATATGTGTGTGTAGTGTGCACGTGTGCAGAGGCTCAGTGTAAGTATACGTGTGTGTAGTGTGCACGTGTGCAGAGGCTCAGTGTAAGTATACGTGTGTGTAGTGTGCACGTGTGCAGAGGCTCAGTGTAAGTATACGTGTGTGTAGTGTGCACGTGTGCAGAGGCTCAGTGTAAGTATACGTGTGTGTAGTGTGCACGTGTGCAGAGGCTCAGTGTAAGTATTGTGTATATGTGTGTGTGTAGTGTGCACGTGTGCAGAGGCTCAGTGTAAGTATTGTGTATATATGTGTGTAGTGTGTACGTGTGCAGAGGCTCAGTGTAAGTACTGTGTATATGTGTGTGTAGTGTGCACGTGTGCAGAGGCTCAGTGTAAGTACTGTGTATATGTGTGTGTAGTGTGCACGTGTGCAGAGGCTCAGTGTAAGTATATATGTGTGTAGTGTGTACGTGTGCAGAGGCTCAGTGTAAGTATTGTGTGTGTAGTGTGCACGTGTGCAGAGGCTCAGTGTAAGTATTGTGTGTGTAGTGTGCACGTGTGCAGAGGCTCAGTGTAAGTATTGTGTGTGTAGTGTGCACGTGTGCAGAGGCTCAGTGTAAGTATTGTGTGTGTAGTGTGCACGTGTGCAGAGGCTCAGTGTAAGTATTGTGTGTGTAGTGTGCACGTGTGCAGAGGCTCAGTGTAAGTATACGTGTGTGTAGTGTGCACGTGTGCAGAGGCTCAGTGTAAGTATACGTGTGTGTAGTGTGCATGTGTGCAGAGGCACAGTATAAGTATTGTGTGTGTAGTGTGCACGTGTGCAGAGGCTCAGTGTAAGTATACGTGTGTGTAGTGTGCACGTGTGCAGAGGCTCAGTGTAAGTATACGTGTGTGTAGTGTGCACGTGTGCAGAGGCACAGTATAAGTATTGTGTGTGTAGTGTGCACGTGTGCAGAGGCTCAGTGTAAGTATACGTGTGTGTAGTGTGCACGTGTGCAGAGGCTCAGTGTAAGTATACGTGTGTGTAGTGTGCACGTGTGCAGAGGCACAGTATAAGTAGAACGTACATGAGCTGTATACAGGGGCAGAATTGTCTCCCTGACACTATAATCACAAGCAGCCGGTGGTAACAATGGTACCTGCTCATATTTCTCCAGCTCTGTGTGGTAGATTTGCCGTATCTGCGACAGTTTGGCTCGGTAGTCAGAGTGTTCCACTGAGTTGTCAGATCCGGCACCGCCTGAGGCTGCCGCCGCTGCTGCAGCCGCCGCTGATCCACCTCCTTTCTCTGGACCAGCAACGCCTTCTGCAAGAAGCATGTTATCCAAACGCATAAGTTGAGGGTCTGCTGGCTCCTCCTCCTGCGCTCCTCGAATACTGAGAACTGAGGGATAGAGAGGGAAAACCGTAAAGACACAGAAATAAAGCGTACGCAGTAAACGGCACAATGCGTCACTTTTTTACACACATTACAATAACTTAAAGGGTCATTAAGCTTTTAATACTTTACTGATATATACAGTGCGTATTTACAGAAATGTGTTGTGTGCACCCCTTTATTATTCAATGTAGCGCTTAATTGCGGTTATATATGAATACATTTCTTTCTTTCCGGATATGGAGAGTCCACAACGTCATTCCAATTACTAGTGGAGAATATCACTCCTGGCCAGCAGGAGGAGGCAAAGAGCACCACAGCAAAGCTGTTAAATGTCACTCCCCTACCCATAATCCCCAGTCATTCGACCAAAAGGAAAATGGAAAAAAGGAATAACACAAAGGTGTAGAGGTGCCTGATGTCTTAGTCAAAAATACTGTCTTAAAATAAAGTGTGGGGTCGTGCACTCTCCATACCGGGAAAGAAAAGGAAATTTATGCTTACCTGATAAATTTATTTCTTTTACGATATGACGAGTCCACGGATTTCATCCTTACTTGTGGGATTATGCCTCCTGGTAAACAGGAAGTGGCAAAGAGCACCACAGCAGAGCTGTATATATAGCTCCTCCCTTCCCTCCCAATCCAGTCATTCGACCGAAGTTAGGAAGAGAAAGGAAAAGCCAAGGTGCAGAGGTGACTGAAGTTTAACAAAAAATAAAAACCTGTCTGAAAAAATTGACAGGGCGGGCCGTGGACTCCTCATATCGTAAAATAAATAAATTTATCAGATAAGCATAAATTTCCTTTTCTTGTACAACATATGACGAGTCCACGGATTTCATCCTTACTTGTGGGATACAATACCAAAGCAATAGGACACGGATGAAAGGGAGGGACAAGACAGGAACCTAAACAGAAGGCACCACTGCTTGAAGAACCTTTCTCCTAAAACCAGCCTCTGATGAAGCAAAAGTATCAAATTTGGAAAAAGTATGAAGAGACGACCAAGTTGCAGCCTTGCAAATCTGTTCAACAGAAGAATCGTTTTTAAATGCCCATGAGGAAGCCACAGCCCTAGTGGAATGAGCCGTAATTCTTTCAGGAGGCTGCTGTCCAGCAGTCTCATATGCCAGACAGATGATACTCTTTAGCCAAAAAGAAAGAGAGGTAGCCATAGCTTTCTGGCCCCTACTCTTTTCAGAAAAAACAACAAATAATGAAGATGATTGATGAAAATCCTTAGTCGCCTGCAAGTAAAACTTCAGGGCACGAACCACTCCCAAATTATGTAACAGACGCTCCTTCATAGAAGAAGGCTTAGGACACAAGGAAGGAACAACAATTTCCTGATTAATATTTGTGACAGACCCCTCTGTCAACCTCCCTACGGATTATGGATTCGGGCATTATGTTAAGTCACCCTGTGCCTATTATAGGTACAGGGTGCAAATCCAACAGTACTGGAGGGGTTAACTTCAGTTTTGAGTAACTGTTAGTTTTGAGTAACTGTATTGTCTAAGACAGTTGTTGTTAGCAGTTGGAGTTGTTGCACCAGTTTTAAGCAGTGGCCAGAAGCAAAATAAATAGCTGATTTAGAATTAAACTTGGACTGAATTATTTAGACGACATTTTTAAGATGAGGATGTCTCTGCCTAACTAAAAGATATTGCGGATCCTACTGCCTCTCCGCTACAATTGGTGGCAAGCGACGGGTTAGTCCTCATAGCCCAGAAGAGCAACTACACATCCGGACCTAATGGGAATACAGTTTGAAAGGCTGAAAAGAGCCACCCTTAAAGACCTGCTAGAACAACGGGGCAAACAAGCCAGTAACCTCAGGAAGAGAGAGATTATTACAATACTGACCGAGATGGACTTTGTACCAGGGCCCGAAGGAACTAATGAGCCCAGCATA
The DNA here is from genome assembly GCF_027579735.1 of Bombina bombina. Lineage (NCBI taxonomy): Eukaryota > Metazoa > Chordata > Amphibia > Anura > Bombinatoridae > Bombina > Bombina bombina. Next base: position 16,402 of record NW_026512010.1, read on the forward strand.
TCAGACAGAACTCCCAAAGAAGCAAGCTTTGACCGGGCGGTTAAAATAAGACTGGCACATTATGGCCCCAACCCGACTTCGCCAAAGCGGCGCTGCAGCAGCCCAAGTCACAGCAACCCCAGTGGAAAAGAGAAAAGTACATTTTGCAGCTTTTAAAAACTTCCTGGAAACAGAAGGAGAGATTGATGGGTACCTTGCGGATTTTGAGAGACAATGTGCACTACACAAGGTACCCACAGAGGACTGGGTCACGATATTATCCGGAAAATTATCCAGCCAGGCCAGCGAGGCTTTTCGGGCCATTCCAGATGAGGAAGTCAGGGATTATAATGCTGTAAAAGAGGCTCTGCTCTCCAGGTATGCGATTACACCGGAGGCATACAGGAGGCGGTTCAGAGACACTGTTAAACTAGCTGGAGATTCCTACATCGAGTGGGCATGTAAGGTGCACCGCACAGCAGCTCACTGGATGGCGGGGTGCCAAGCCGTATCTGATGAAGAGGTGCTGCAGCTATTCCTTTTGGAACATTGCTTCGACAAGTTATCCGCAGGAGTTAGAGAGTGGGTTCGGGACCATAAACCCTACACCTTGCATGAAGCTGCTTGCCTGGCAGATAAGTATACGGATGCCCGCAAACTGGGCACTGCTACCACTAAGATCCCTGCCAGAATGGAGTACAGACCCACAGTCACCCCAGCAGCTACCAGTTACCAACCCCCGGCGCACCGCTCTACCACACCGCCTTCAGCCACAAACTATCCTCAGACAGCCCGGGTCAACTAACGGGATTACTCACAGCCTATTCGGTGCTTTGGATGTAAGCAACTAGGGCACAAAAGACCAGAGTGTCCCCTAAACACAGCGAACCAAGCACAGTCCTGGAGAAGACCCGCCGGCGGAATCCCACGTAATCCTCAGCCTGCGGCCCACTGCATAGAGGAGGAAGAATGCTGGGGCATCCTACATGAAGCAGACCCCGTGCAAGCTGCCCACCTGGATAACCGGCAACTGGTTAAAGTGAATGGGAAGGAGGTCAGTGGTCTACGGGATACTGGTGCTACCATGACCTTGCTCCAAAAGAACTTAATGTCTGAGAACCAGCACACCGGAGACACTGTGGCTGTGAGGGTAGCAGGGGGCGCTGTGTTCCGCCTACCTGTTGCCCGGGTACATTTGGATTGGGGAGTGGGCACTAGACATGTGAATGTGGGGGGTCATGAAGGACTTACCAGCTGATGTTCTCCTTGGAAATGACTTGGCCCCCCTTGTTTCTGCCTACGCTCCAATGGGTCCCACCAATGTTAACCCTGTGACAAACCGTGCCCAGATTCGTGCCACAGAGACTGACCCACCTGCTGCTGAGCCCCAGGATGCTGAGCTCAGTAAATCTCTGTCCACTATTGATACGTGGAAGTCCCGTTACAATGTGCTGATGAAGGAGAAGAGTCAAGTAGAGGATGAAATGGTCACGTTAAACAATTTCGTAACTGTGCTAGCGGGAGAAAAGAGGAGCGCAGAGGAAAAAGCGCGTTTAGAACGAGAATCTCTGCTAGACAAGCTGCACCAACAGACCTCAGAAAACAACAGCTTCAGAGTGGAACATTAAACATTAAAGACAAACTTAGCGACACTGGAGGAGAAGCTGACGCTGGTTCATAGTGAGGTGCAGCAACTCAAGGGCACCCTACGTCAGTATGAAGGACTTGTGGATACCTATAAAGAGCAGGTACAAAAAACTCGTAAAGAAGCCGATGAGATTTGTCTCCAACTGGAAAGAAGCGTCTCTGAAAACAAAAACTTGAAGGAATGTTTAGCCCTGGTCTGGGCACTGAAGAAGTTGAACCCTTATTTATACGGACAGGAATTCTCTCTCATAACGGGAATGCAGATGGATTGTCCCGGCACATTGACATTCCTACCACCTACTAGTCCGGTCATCCCCAAGTTGACCCGCCAAAGGGTCAAGCCGGGTCTGCCGGAGTGTCCCTCCAGGTGGGGGCCATGTGACAGACCCCTCTGTCAACCTCCCTACGGATTATGGATTCGGGCATTATGTTAACTCACCATGTGCCCATTATAGGTACAGGGTGCAAATCCAACAGTACTGGAGGGGTTAACTTCAGTTTTGAGTAACTGTATTGTCTAAGACAGTTGTTAGCTGTTGTAGTTGCTGCACCAGTTTTTAAGCAGTGGCTAGAAGCAAAATAAATAGCTGATTTAGACTTAAACTTGGACTGAATTATTTAGACGACATTTTTAAGATGAGGATGTCTCTGCCTAACTAAAAGATATTGCGGATCCTACTGCCTCTCCGCTACAATATTCTTATTAGAAACAACCTTAGGAAGGAAACCAGGTTTGGTACGTAACACCACCTTATCAGAATGGAAAATAAGATAAGGAGAATCACATTGTAAAGCTGAAAGCTCAGAAACTCTGCGAGCAGAAGAAATAGCAACCAAAAATAAAACTTTCCAAGATAACAACTTAATATCTATGGAATGCATGGGTTCAAATGGAACCCCTTGAAGAACATTAAGAACTAAATTTAAACTCCAAGGAGGAGCAATGGGTCTAAACACAGGCCTGATTCTAGTTAGAGCCTGACAAAAAGATTGAACGTCTGGAACATCTGACAGACGTTTGTGTAACAGAATAGACAGAGCAGAAATCTGTCCCTTTAAGGAACTTGCTGACAACCCTTTCTCCAATCCTTCTTGAAGAAAAGCTAAAATCCTGGGAATCCTAATCCTACTCCATGAGTAACCCTTGGATTTGCACCAATAAAGATATTTACGCCATATCTTATGGTAAATCTTTCTAGTAACAAGCTTACGTGCCTGAATCAAGGTATCAATGACCGAATCAGAGAACCCTCGCTTGGATAAAATCAAGCGTTCAAATTCCAGGCAGTTAGCTGCAGAGAAACTAGATTCGGGTGATGGAAGGGTCCCTGAAAGAGAAGGTCCTGCCTCAATGGAAGCTTCCACAGTGGCAGAAAGGACATGTCCACCAGATCCGCATACCAAGTCCTGCGTGGCCACGCAGGAGCGATTAGAATTACTGGAGCCCTTTCCTGTTTGATCCGAGCAATTACCCGGGGAAGGAGAGCAAACGGTGGAAACACATAAGCTAGGCTGAACGACCAAGGCACTGCCAAGGCGTCTATCAGTTCGGCTTGAGGATCCCTTGATCTGGATCCGTATCTTGGGTGCTTGGCATTCTGACGAGACAATCTTGATCACCAAAAGGTTAGAAAAACAGCACACCTTCTCTGTTTGCAGTGGGGCACGGAATAAAGGACTTGCCAGGTCCCAGTCAATCCAAATATAAAGAATATTCCAGCCTCCAATTTCTTTAAAAGACCTTTATTTCATATAGGGTCCTGAGTAGAAATTACAACGTTTCAAGCCTCAACAGGCTCTTAATCATGTATGATTAAGAGCCTATTGAGTATTGAAACGTAATTTCTACTCAGGACCCTATATGAAATAAAGGTCTTTTAAAGAAATTGGAGGCTGGAATATTCTTTATATTTGGACATTCTGACAAAACGCCATCAGATCCAATTCCGGTCTGCCCCACCTGAGAATCAGATCGGCAAACACCTCCGGATGAAGTTCCCATTCTCCTGGATGGAACGTCTGTCTGCTCAGAAAGTCTGCTTCCCAGTTGTCCACTCATGGGATGTATATTGCTCACACAGATAACAAAAGTGAGCTTCTGCCCACCGAATTATCTTGGATACTTCTGCCATCGCTAAGGAACTCCTTGTTTCTCACTGAGTCGTGATGTTGTCCGACTGAAACCGGATGAATTTGGCCAAAGCCAACTGAGGCCAAGCCTGAAGCGCATTGAAAATCGCTCTTAACTCCAAAATATTGATTGGGAGTAGAGACTCTGACTGAGTCCACACACCCTGAGCCTTCAGGGAATTCCAGACTGCACCCCAACCCAGTAGACTGGCATCCGTTGTTACTATCACCCATGAGGGTCTGCAAAAGCACGTCCCTTGGGACAGATGATCCTGTGACAACCACCAAAGAAGAGAGTCTCTTGTCTCCTGATCCAGATCTATCTGAGGAGACAATTTTGCATAATCTCCTTTCCACTGTCTGAGCATGCTCAGTTGCAGAGGTCTGAGATGAAAACGAGCAAACGGAATGATGTCCATTGCCGCCACCATCAATCCAATCACCTCCATGCACTGTGCCACTGAAGGCCGAGGATTGGACTGAAGGGCTCGGCATGTATTCAGGATCTTTAACTTTCTGACCTCCGTCAAGAAGATTTTCATGGATGTAGAGTCTATTAGAGTTCCTAGGAAAGGAACCCTTGTCTGTGGAATTAGTGAACTTTTTCTAGATTCACCATCCACCCGTGAGTCCTTAGAAAGGACAGAACCATGTCGGTATGAGACTTTGTCAGTTGATAAGACGATGCCTGGATCAGAATATCATCCAGATAAGGCGCCACTGCAATGCCCCGCGGTCTGAGAACCGCCAGCAGAGACCCTAGAACCTTTGTGAAGATCCTGGGCACTGTGGCCAGTCCGAAGGGTAGAGCCACAAACTGAAAATGTTTGTCCAGAAAGACAAATCTTAGGAACTGGTGATGATCTTTGTGGATAGGAATGTGAAGGTATACATCCTTTAAATCCACGGTAGTCATATATTTACCCTCCTGGATCAATGGAAGAATTGTACGAATAGTCTCCATCTTGAAGGATGGGACTCTGAGAAACTTGTTTAGACTCTTGAGGTCTAAAATGGGTTGGAACCTTCCCTCTTTTTTGGGAACCATGAAAAGATTTGAGTAAAACCCCTGCCCCTGTTCCAGAATTGGAACGGGACAAATTACTCCCATAGTGGAGAGGTCTTCTACACAATGTAAGAACGCCTCTCTTTTTATCAGGTCTACAGACAATCGTGAAAGTAGGAACCTTCCCCTTGGGAAGGAATTTTTGAACTCCAGTTGATACCCTTGAGACACGATTTCCAGTGTCCAAGGATCCTGAACGTCTCTTATCCAAGCCTGGACAAAGAGAGAAAGTCTGCCTCCTACTAGATCCGGTCCCGGATCGGGGGCCGCCCCTTCATGCTGTCTTGGGAGCAGCAGCGGGCTTCTTGGGTTGTTTACCCTTGTTCCAAGCCTGGTTGGGTCTCCAGACGGACTTGGCTTGTGTAAAGTTCCCGTCCTGTTTAGCGGAAGAGGAGGAGGGGACTCCCTTGAAATTTCGAAAGGAACCAAAATTATTCTGTCTACCCCTCTGCTTAGATGTTTTATCCTGAGGTAAGAGATGACCCTTACCTCCCGTAATGTCAGAAATAATCTCTTTCAAATCAGGTCCGAATAGAGTCTTCCCCTTGAAAGGAATAGACAAAAGCTTGGATTTAGAGGACACATCCGCAGACCAAGACTTTAACCATAAGGCTCTGCACGCTAGAATGGCAAAACCTGCATTCTTAACTTAGCAATCTGAAAAGCGGCGTTAGTGAAAAAGGAATTAGCCAATTTTAGGGCCTTGATCCTATCCATTATATCCTCTAAGGAAGTCTCAGTCTTCAAAGATTCTTCCAAAGCATCAAACCAAAAAGCAGCCGCAGTTGTAACTGGTACAATACAGGCCGTCGGTTGTAAGAGGAAACCTTGATGAACGAATAGTTTTTTCAGCAGACCCTCCAACTTTTTATCCATAGGGTCTTTGAAAGCACAACTGTCCTCAATAGGAATAGTTGTACGCTTAGCTAATGTAGAAATAGCTCCCTCCACCTTAGGGACTGTTTGCAAAGAATCCCGCACGGTGTGAGCTATAGGGTACATTTTCTTGAACATAGAGGAAGGGGAGAACGGGATACACGGTCTTTCCCATTCCTTGGTGACAATCTCCAAAATACTCTTAGGAACCGGAAAGGTACCTAAGTAAGCAGGGACTTCCAGATATCTGTCCATCTTACACAATTTTTCTGGAGGAACCACAATAGAGTCATAATCGTCCAGAGTCTCTAAAATCTCCCGAAGTAACAGGCGGAGGTGTTCCAGCTTAAATCTAAAGGACATGACATCCAAATCTGTTTGGGACAATGCACTACCTGAGTCAGACAGTTCCCCTTCAGACAGAATCTCCTTACCCTCCAATTCAGAGGACTGGGAGGGTACATCAGAGATAGCCATCAAAGCATCAGAAGCTACAGGGATCCCCTGCGATTCTGCCCTGCTACGTTTGCCTTGTAACACTGGTAACTTAGACAAAACTTCTGTGAGGGTAGATGACATAACTGCAGCCATATCCTGCAAAGTGAAGGAAGCAGACGCTGTAGACGATGGCGTAGCTTGTGCGGGCGTTAAAGGCTGTGACGCTGGGGGAGAAGATTGCGGCAAACCCTGAATCTCATTGGTTAGAGAATCATCTTTAGACATATCTTTATTCAAAAATAATTTCTCTTTACATTCTAAGGCTCTCTCCACACAATTGTCACATAGTGTGACAGGTGGTTCCACAACGGCATCTAAGCACAAGAGACATGTACTTTGCTCCATGTCTTCCATAGTAACAGATGCAAGGTACAAGCTTATTAAGTCTCTTCTAACAAGCAGAACTATTAGCATAGTATATAATAGAATACTGTTCCTTTAAATAGTAAACGTCTAAATAATTATTGTGTACTGTGCCTTTAATAATAATTTTATTAAGCCCCAAACAAAGTTTAACAAATAGCAGTAGTTATTTGATCTTACACAAAAACTCTGTGCTTCACATGAGAATGAAAAATAAAAAATAAAACTCCAGTCACCCTGCCACAGCTCCGCTGCGGCTCCTACCTGCCTCCATGTGACAACCGATCTGTGTGTCTAAGGATGCTTGCAGCGCTCGTGAAGAACGCACTTAGGAGCTGCACCAGTACACTTGTAATATCCACCGGGCCTTAATTGATATGCAACAGCGCTAAAAAAGCGCACAAATGCAGTCCCGCCCATCGTGGGCGTTAACCAACACGGAACCCGGGAGAAAAAACAGCAAAAGGCCTAATAACACAGTTTTGCCCACAAAGTCTCACAGCCCCAGCGTCAGCCACAAATCCATCACCAATAAAGGCAAAGCCCGCTATTGTCTATCTTTAAATAGTAACATAAATGTCCCAGCGCTTCTGGCTAAAGTCTGCCTGACTGTCTGGGAAGCATAAACAATGTATGATATTTATCTGTTAAATGGCATTCAAATACACTGTGTAGGAAAAACCTTTTACTAGAGTCCTCCTCAAAAACACACCATAACAGAGCACAGTTAGTTCTGAGTATCTGCTACAAGCCCCAGAAATAAAACTGCACCTACCTCCATGCTGAGTAACAGCATGAAATCACTCACAGTGTCCAGAGGTCCGCTATCTCCTCCAGAGGTCCTGTGGATAAGCAAAGGTCTTAGGCAAATTCACTAAGTCCATCTCCAGACAGTACCAATAGGGGAGGGGCAGTGAGAGTAAAACCCCACAAGTTCCCACACAATTGGTCTTCCAGAAGTTGCCTGGAATAAAAATAGTACACTTTGGCACCATTTAAAAATAAAAAATTCTTGATTGAAGAATCTAAACACACACCTCACTTTACCTCTTCCTATCACTAACACAGGCAAAGAGAATGACTAGAGTGGGAGGGAGGGGAGGAGCTATATATACAGCTCTGCTGTGGTGCTCTTTGCCACTTCCTGCTGACCAGGAGGCGTAATCCCACAAGTAAGGATGAAATCCGTGGACTCGTCATATCTTGTAAAATAAACAAATTTATCAGTTAAGCATACATTTTGTTTTCTTTCCTAAGATATGGAGAGTCCACTACGTCATTCCAATTACTAGCGGGAACCAATACCCAAGCTAGAGGACACAGAATGAATAGGGAGGGATAACAAGACAGGCAGACCTAAACAGAAGACACCACTACTTGAAGAACCTTTCTCCCAAAAGAGGCCTCAGCCAAGGCAAAACTATCAAATTTGTAAAAAGTATGCTGAGAGGACCAAGTTGCAGACTTGCAAAGCTGTTCCACAGAAGCTTCATCTTTGAAAGCCCAAGAAGAGGAGACAGTCCTAGTGGAATGAGCTGTAATTCTCTCAGGAGGCTGCTGTCCAGCTGTCTCATAAAGCCAAATGAATGATACTTCTCAACCAAAAGGAAAGAGAAGTAGAAGTAACCTTCTGACCCTTACACTTTCCTGAGAAACAAACAAACAGGGCAGAAGACTGGCGATAATCCTTAGTCGCCTGTAGGTATAATTTTAGAGCATGTACAACATCCAAGTTGTGCAACAGACATTCTTTATTAGAAGGAGGATTGGGACAGAGAGAAGGAACAACAATTTCCTGATTAAAATTTCTATCCAAATCCACTTTAGGAAGAAACCCCAATTTCATACTAAGAACGACCTTATCTGCATGAAAGTTAAGGTAAGGAGAATCACACTGTTCTGAAACTCTCCAAGAAGAAGAGATAGTAATAAGAAACAAAACCTTTCAAGATAGCAACTTAAAGGATTACTTTCTGTTATAATTTTTAAGCCAAACAACTAACATATTAAAGTTAATAAACATTAATTAAAACCTACTGACCTATATTTTCTCTAAAACGAAGTTTCATAACGTTATAAAAGTTATATATTTTATTCCCCTATGATGTCACGTTATCCTGCCCACTATTTTCAGCACTGTGTGTTCAAAATACTTAAACCAACGAAATTGTGTTTAAAACGCCATTTTGAAACCTAGGTATTGTAAACGGATTGGTACAGAGCAAAGGATACCCACGGAGTGGGTTTGGAAAACAATTAAATTTGCAGACAAGATTTCTGATATACGGTAGAGATATGTTAATGAAATGCTATTGATAAAAAGCGTATTTGGGGTAGTTAGTTAGTAACAGGCATAGAAAATATTTACTTACAGTGGCCCTTTAATATCTATGGAATGCATTGGCTCAAACGGAGCCTGCTGCAAAACTTTAAAAACAAGATTAAGGTTCCAAGGAGGAGCAACAAGTTTAAACACAGGCATGATTCTGACCAGGGCCTGAAAAAAAGATTTAACATCTGGCACATCCACCAGACGCTTGTGTAACAAAATAGATAATGCAGAAATCTGACCATTCAGAGAACTGACTGACAACCCTTTCTCCAGACCTTCCTGGAAGACAAAAATTCTAGGAATCCTAACCCAACTCCAAGAGTAGCCCTTAGATTCACACCAATAAAGGTATTTACGCCCTACCTTATGGTAAATCTTTCGAGTAACAGGCTTGCGAGCCTGGATCATGGTCTCAATGACCAACTCAGAAAATCCCTTGCGAGCCTGGATCATGGTCTCAATGACCAACTCAGAAAATCCCCACTTAGACAGAAGTAAGCGTTTAATCTCCAAGCAATCAGTTTCAGAGAAATGAGGTTTGGATGGAGGAATGGACCCAGAGATAGAAGGTCCTCCCTCAGAGGCAACCTCCAAGGCGGCTGAGAAAACATCTTCACTATGTCTGCATACCAGATCCTGTGAGATCATGCAGGAGCTATTAGAATTACTGATGCTCTCTCTTGTTTGATACGAGCAATAACTCATGGAAGGAGCGCAAGCGGAGGAAACAGGTATGTTAGACCGAAAATCCGAAGGAACTGTCAGAGCATCTATCAGAGCGGCCTGAAAATCTTGACCTTGAACCGTACCCTGGAAGCATGGTGTTCTGCCGAGACGCCATCAGATCCAACTCCAGCACCCCCCATTTAAGGGTTAACCTGGAGAACACCTCCAGATGGAGAGCCCACTCCCTGGGATGAAATGTCTGTCTGCTCAGGGAATCCGCTTCCCAGTTGTCCACTCCAGGAATGTGGATGGCAGATAGACAACAATTGTGAGTTTCCGCCCAATGAATAATCTGTGCCACCTCCTTCATGGCTAAGGAATTCCGAGTTCCTTCCTGGTGGTTGATGTAAGCCACTGAGGTGATAGAAAAGGAGATAAAAGAAGGCGCCAACATAGTGCGGTTACCAATGAGATGGGACACGCAGTGCAAATAAAACCAAATACTCACAGGATAAAGGACACTTGAAAAGTGTCACAAGTGCCTCCTGGACCCTCAGAGTTGTCCAGCTAACTCCCAATCCACTGTGGTGGTAAGATTCCGCTCATCTCTGCCAATTCAGGTAGCTACGCTGGTGGTCTTGGCTTATAGCCAGTGTTCCAAAAAGACTAACTTGCGGTCTACTCAGATCAAGATGTCCAGTTCTGATCCGTGCTCTCCAAAGAGGAGTAAAACAGCAAGGCAAATGGTGGTTTGTATTATGATGGCAAAATACAATGTTACCAATGTTGATGACAAAGAAAGTTCGTGGCTGCAATCTTAAAATGAATAAGACTTTATTGGCACAACGTTTCTCGGTCTGTACGTGACCGTTTCCTCAGGTGCATAAGTGTATAATAAAACACATAAAAACCACGAACTTATAACAATCAGTACGGCGTCTTCAGAAGCACACCGCGCATGTACGTAGGTGTGTCCCCATGCTGGGAGTTCCATTTGCGTAACCTGTCCAATGGGGTGCTTGCATTGATACACACCTCCATGGTTACGTGAGTAATGGGATATTAACCAATGCGGTGTTTGCAGTAAAACCGCACCAATGAAATTATATTTTAAAATAAAATAAAATAAATTAAATTTAAAAGCCGCAATGGGCTCAAATGCACTAAAAATCTAATGATTAATATTAGAAAATATATATAAAATAACTACCAGATCGGGCACACCTACTATTACTGCACACATAAATTCTATTTCTAGCAATTGTGCAGTCAATAACTCATCATATATAGTATTCAAATACAAACATAGATAAATGGTTAAAATCATACAAGCAAAAAATTATTACAAGCAAAATATAAAATATGTAATAAAAATGTGTGATCCCCAATGATACGGCTAAATCTACAGCTACACATGTATATCTATGTAATTCAACACATTGCTAGATATCGCCATAGAGGTAACGTTATCAGGGGAAATAATTTCCTAAAAATGGATATAAATAATAATAAATTGGCTTCTCTAGGATAAATGCAAATAAAAACCCAAACACGTCTAAATTAAATATCATATTTCCGGATATTTCAGGTAAGCCCCCTCACTTTTAGACACTATTATAAATGAATAGATGGCTATACCAGAGATAAATTCATAACCTGCTTAAGGCTGCTACATAACCAATACATATTGTCAATAAATAAAAACCTCTAGAGTTTTAAAGGGGTTCATCGACTGTAATATTTAATTTACTCGAATTACAGTGCATATGTATCGCTTATATAAAAAATATGTGTGTATTAAATAATACCATATATTTTTAAAACAGATGGTGCGTACACATGCAGATGTATGTGTGGAGTAGATAACCTACAAGGCTAAAAATCGCCTAGCCGGGAGATAGGGCAGGGTATACTAAAATGTACTGTGAGTGGATCTAGGAGTAGTCACTTACTAGTGCTCAAAAATACTCGTTTAAAGAGTACTTATAACTATGATTCTATCTGGTTTGCATGTGTCCTATGTATTAGATAAGGTGTTCATAAATCGAACTAGAGGATAGGATCACGCAGATGACAAAGGACATAAACAATTAAATTCTAAACATATCAGGTAGTGTGATGATTCAAGTGGAATGGCCTATATAAGGGTATAGGTGTATGGTGTCTAAGGCCTATAGTAAACTATATACAGAGAGACTTCATATGGATCCTTTAGTTAAAGGCAGCCATGTCAATATTTGCGTTTAAGCCACCAGGGGACAGGGTGCGCATCTTCCAAATCCAAAAAGTCTCCCTTTGTCTTAAATACAAATATCTGTTCCTGCCCCATTTGGGGTTCACTTGTTCCAAAGGGAATATGCTGAACAAGTTGGATGTATTTGTGTGGCATAGATTGGCATGTCTAGGGACACTATGATTGGCAATATTTTTACTAATATTCCTTAGATGTTCACCCCATCTTTTTTTGAGGACTCTCGAGGTCCTACCCACGTACTGAACCCCACAACTGCATTCTAGCAAATAAACTACAAAAGCCGAATCGCATGTAAAGTGTGTTTTGATATAGAATTTTTCCTTACTCGTATAAGACACAAATTCAGTTCTCTTGCTATTGGTGTATTGGCACAATCCACAATTGGCTCTGTTACATTTGAAAAAACCTGGTTTGCCTAGAAGCCTATTGCCTGTTTGGCTACTTTTTGTACTCGTCAAAACTCTTTTCTTCATTACAATTTTACTTGGGGCTAGTACATTTTTCAACGTGGGAGCACGTCTAAAAGTACAGACAGGTGAATTTCCTATACTCTCCCTCAACAAAGGGTCCCCTGTCAAAATGTGCCAGTGTTTACCTAAAATAGTTTTAATTTTGTTGTGGTTGTTGTTAAATTGTGTTATAAATCTGACCTTCTCATTCCCCTTAGTAGATCCTCCAATAGGTGTAGTCTCCTTATTTTTGACAAAGAAATCATCTCTGCATTTGTTTCTGGCTCTCTTATAACTATTCTCAATCAGATCTAAAGGATAATATTTCTCAATGAACCTTTTTTTTAAAATATTCGCTTGTGTATCATAACTGGCTAGATCGGTGCAGTTCCTGCGAATTCTACAAAATTGATTGTAAGGGATATTATTCTTCCAAGGTAAGTGGTGGTTGCTTTTATAGTTCAAATAACTATTAGCATCCACCGACTTAAAAAAGGTTTTAGTAGAGATATTGCCTATGCTATCCCATGATAATATGAGATCCAAAAATTCTATACTAGTTGCATCTATTTTAGAGGTGAATTTCAGGCCTAATGAATTATTATTTAGACTATCCATAAATTTCTGAGCTAGTGAGATTTCCCCCTCCCAAATGAACAGGTCATCTATAAAACGGCCATAGAAGACCAGGTTCGCCCCATATGAGGAAGGATATATATACTGTTCCTCAAAGAATCCCATAAAGAGATTAGCAAAACTGGGGGCGAACCTGGTCCCCATGGCCGTTCCCCTGATCTGCAAATAAAATTTCTCCTGATATACAAAGTAATTATTTTTCAACACAAAAGATATACAATCCAATAAAAAATCCCTTTGTTTGACTGGCATGTAGATGTCTCTCTCTAGATAATATTGAATGGCTTGAATTCCCAGATGGTGTGCAATATTGGAATATAAAGCAGAGACATCACAGGTCAGCCAGACCAAGTCTCTCCCTTCTTTTTTAATATGGGATAACTTATATATTAGGTCAGGGGTATCTTTTATATAGGATTTTAAAGTGATCACAGATTTTTTTAAAAAGGAATCCACATATTCGGATAAATTACAGGTTAAATTGTCAATTCCTGATATGATGGGCCTCCCCGGAGGGTCCACCATACTCTTGTGAATCTTTGGGAGGTGATAGTAATATGCCAAGTTGGGTGCATAAGGTATTAGATAATCTCTCTCTTTCTTTGTGAGTATTCCCTCTAGCCAGCCAGCATCAACCATTTTGATCAAATTTGTTAGAAATGATAGTGTTGTCGAACTGAAACCTGATAAACCGGGATAAGGACAATTGAGGCCAAGCCATCAGAGCATTGTAAATCATTCTCAAATCCAAGATGTTTATGGGGAGAGCAGACTCTTCCCGAGTCCATAGTCCCTTCACCTTTAAAGAGTCCCAGACTGCTCCCCAGCCTAACAGGCTGGCGTCCATGGTCACAATCACCCAGGAAGGTCTCTGGAAGCATGTGCCCCGAGACAGATGGTCCTGAGAAAGCCACCACAGGAGAGTACCTTGTCGACTAGTCTAGATCTATCCTCTGAGACATATCTGAATGGTCTCTGTTCCATTGTCTGAGCATGCATAATTGCAGAGCTCTCAAATGGAATCAGGCAAAGGGAATGATGTCCATGGAAGCGAACATCAGACCAATTACCTCCATGCATTGAGCCACTGATGGCCGAACAGTAGACTGAAGAGAGAAACAAGAGGACAGAATTTTGGATTTTCTGACCTCCATCAGAAATGTTTTCATAGATTGGGAATCTATTATTGTCCCTAAGAAAACCACCCTTGTAGCTGGAACAAGGGAACTCTTTTCCAGATTCACTTTCCAACCGTGGGAATGTAAAAAAGACATCAAGATCTCTGTATGAGAGTTTACTTGTTGAAAAGATGGCGCCTGAACCAATATATCATCCAGGTATGATGCCACTGCAATTCCCCGAGACCTGATCACTGCCAAGAGAGCCCCCAGAACCTTTGGGAAAATTCTGGGAGCTGTGGCAAAGCCAAACGGAAGAGCCACAAACAAAGTGTTTGTCTAGAAAGGTGAATCTCAAGAATTTGTGATGATTCATACACTTGTGCCCTTCACTTAGCCAAGCAAACCTACTTCTCCTCCCTTATATCTACTTTTTCCTCAAACCCTAAACGACTCTTCTCCACCTTTAACTTTCCCCTCTACCCTCCTGCTCCACCCCCCTCATCTGTCTTTAGTGCTCAAGACTTGGCAGACTACTTTTTAAACAAAACAAATTCTATCCGGAGCAACATCCCAACACCAACCTGCAATACTCCATCAGCAGGCCATGCCATTCCCTCTGCCACCCTCTGCTGCCTCCATCCAGCCACTGAGAATGAAGTTTCCTCCTTGCTATCTTCCTCACGCCTCACTACCTGCCCACTCGACCCTATACCTTCCCATCTAATACCCTCCCTATCTTCTACCCTCATTCCTGCTCTTACCCACATCTTCAACCTATCTCTTTCTACCGGCTCATTCCCATCTTCTTTCAAACATGCAATAGTCACTCTCATACTCAAAAAACCCTCCCTTGACCCTAATTCTCCTGAAAGCTACCGCCCAATATCACTGCTCCCACTAACATCAAAACTCCTTGAAAAACTAGTTTATAATCGCCTAACCCACTTCCTGTCCGCCAACTCCTTGCTTGACCCCCTGCAATCCGGATTCCGCCCCAAACACTCAACTGAGACTGCCCTTACCAAGGTTACGAACGATCTTCTCTCTGCTAAAAATATAGGCCACTACTCCATACTCATCCTACTTGACCTCTCAGCTGCCTTCGACACAGTTGACCACCCCCTCCTCCTACAGACCCTTAGCTCTTTTGGCCTCTGTGGCACTGCTCTTTCCTGGTTTCACTCTTATCTTTCTCACAGGTCTTTTTTGTGTCATTTGCCAATGACTCCTCCTCTCTAATGCCTCTGTCTGTTGGAGTACCTCAAGGATCTGTTCTGGGTCCTCTACTCTTCTCCATTTATACTTCTTCACTGGGTAAACTTATCAACAGTTATGGCTTCAAATATCACCTCTATGCTGATGACACCCAGATCTACCTCTCCACCCCTGCTCTCTCTCCCTCTGTCCTTTCTCATTTCAGCAACTGCTTATCTGGTATTTCTTCCTGGATGGCCTCTCACCACCTAAAGATTAACATGTCCAAGACTGAGCTCCTTCTTATCCCCCCCTCAAGCTCTACGCCGACCTGTGACTTCTCTATCCCTGTTGACGGCATCACCATTTCCCCATCGCCCCAAGTTCGCTGCCTCAGAGTTACACTTGACTCAAATCTATCCTTCACCCCCCAAATCCAATCGCTTTCTACATCCTGCCGCAACCATCTACGCAACATTTCCAAGATTCAACCTTTTCTGTGCGCTAACACCACAAAGCAAATAATACACTCCCTTGTTATTTCCCGACTTGACTACTGCAATAACCTACTTACTGGCCTTCCTCTTTCCCGCCTCTCCCCTCTTCAATCCATCCTAAATGCCTCTGCAAGACTGATCCACCTTTCCCACCGCTCTGTATCTGCTGCACCTCTCTGTGAGTCCCTTCATTGGCTCCCCATACACAGCAGAATTAAATTCAAAATTCTCACCCTTGCATACAAAGCACTCACCAACTACGCTCCACTCTACCTATCCTCTCTAATCAACAAGTATACTCCAGCCCGCCCACTAAGATCCAACAATGACCTGCTCCTTGCTTCTGCGACTATCAACTCTACTCATGCTAGACTGCAGGATTTCTGTCGTGCAGCACCTACCCTCTGGAACACTCTTCCTCGTGCTGTCAGGCTTTGCCCAAATCTTTCTTCCTTTAAATGCTCTCTGAAGACTTTTCTGTTCAGAGAAGCCTACCACCCAACTCAATAATATTCCTTTTACCTAACAACATTTCCCTCCTCTAACTCTGCATTAACATCTTTCTCACTCTCGCAGTCCTCACCTCATGTTTCCAAACCTCCTACCCTTCTAGATTGTAAGTTCCCACGGGCCCTCGATTCCTCCTGTATGTGTTTGTAAATTCTGTCCTGTCTCTTAGTCTTAGAAGTTTTATACTATTGTTTAATTTATATGATCTGTATCCATGGACAGCGCTGCGGAATATGATGGTGCTTCATAAATAAAGTATAATAATAATAATCCCTGTGGAAGATACACGTCTTTCAGGTCTATGGTCGCCATGAACTGACTCTCTTGGACCAAAGGAAGAATGGAACAAATGGTTTCCATTTTGAAGGATGGTACTTTGAGATACTTGTAGAGGCACTTTAGGTCTAAAATGGGTTGAAAAGTTTCCTCTTTTTTGGAAACCACAAGCAGATTTGAATAAAATCTTAGACCCTGTTCCCTTACTGGAACAATCACTCTCAAGGGGGAAAGGTCCTGAACGCAGTTCAAGAATGCCTCTCTTTTTACCTGGTCTGCAGATAATCTGAGAGGTGGAATCTACCCCTGGGAGGGAAAGTTTGGAATTCTATTTTGTAACCCTGAGATACAATGTCCACAGCCCAAGGATCTGGGACATCTCGTCACCACGCTTGACAAAACAACCCGAACCCGGACCGAGGGACGACCCTTCATGCTGACTTAGACTCAGCTGAGGGTTTCTTTGATTGATTCCCCTTATTCCAAGACTGATTGGGATTCCAAGAAGACCTGGACTGCTCCTGCTTGGAAGAGGGAGAGGAAGACTTTTGACCTTTGAAGTTACGAAAGGAACGAAAATTACTTTGACGACCTTTGAGTCTGTTCCTCTTGTCTTGCCTTAAGAAAAAGACCCTTTTCCACCCGTAATATCAGAAATTATTTCTGCCAGACCAGGTCCGATCAAGGGCTTCCCCTTGTAAGGAAGCGCCAGAAGCTTGGACTTAGAGGTCAGCTGACCAAGATTTTAGCCACAATGCCCTGTGGGCTAGGACAGTGAAGCCAGACATCTTGGCTCCCAGTCTAATAACTTGCATGTTAGCATCAGAAATAAAGGGATTGGCTAGTTTGAGGGCCTTAATCCTATCTTCTATCTCCTCCAACGGAGTCTCTACTAAAATTGATTCAGACAAGGCATCGCACCAATAAGATGCCGCACTTGCTACTGTGGCAATACAAACTGCAGATTGCCATTGAAGACCTTGATGAACATACATCTTCAATTAAGCTTCCAGCTTTTTGTCCAAGGGTTTTTTAAAGGAGCAGCTATCCTCTATAGGGATCATAGTTCTCTTAGCCAGAGTAGAAATAGCCCCTTCTACTTTAGGCACCGTGCTCCAAGAATCCCTGGCTTCTCCCATTCCTGTGAAATAATCTCCGTCACACAGTCTGAGACAGGAAAAACTTCCACAGAGGAAGGAACATCATAATATTTATTAAGTTTACTAGACTTCTTAGGGTTGACAACGACAGAATGATCAGAGTCGTCCAAAGTAGCCAATACCTCCTTTAACAGTACACAAAGGTGTTCAAGATTAAATCTGAAGTTTACTTCTTCAGTATCAGATAAAGGAATAATACTGTCTGAATCTGAGATTTCACCCTCAGAGGCTACCGGCGTATCCTCCTCATCAGACTTATGAGCAGCAGTAGGTGGAATAGAAACCTTATTATCTGAATGTCTAATTTTCCTCTTGCGTTTTCCAAGCATAGGAAAAGCAGATAATGCCGCAGATACCGCAGAAGATACCTGTGCAGAGAAATTTGCAGGCAAAAAAAACTCCTCCAGGAGACTGAGAGGAACTGCAGGGCCATAGAGGCGTGGGACATTTGAGGAGAAAGCTGTGGCATTGCCTGAACAGAATCATCCTGAGACACATTGGGCTCAGAGGGCAACAATTTATCTTTAAATTTAAGTTTTCTAGCTAAGCATGCAGCAAAGAATTGCATAGGCAAAACAATTTGTGTTTTTTGACAAATGCTTGTTATGCCTAGAGGCACAGAGTCTTGGTCCATGTCCATAATACTAAATAAAAAAATTCCCCAAATTGTAGATTTTTTTTTTTTTTTTTTAAATACACTATCACTTTAAGAATTTTAAATACTACAATTTGACTGCCAGAAGTCTCTAAAACGATCATATAGTAGATCGACACTGAAGAGACTGAAATTCAATGATGCCGCTCCCCTCCGTGAATATTCTGACAGTAGAGAGAAGTCACATGACCGGCAGAGAGAGGAAACTACGCAGCAAGTAAAAGGCGCGCGTTTCCCTCTGCCTACAACAAAAGATGCAAGTAGCTGCAGCTGGTTTCAAACAGTCTATTTTAAGTTAAATTTTAAGTTTATACATAAATCCCTGTATAAAACATAAGCAACACACATACTAAAAGTATTTCAACAAAATTAGCCCAAAGAGGGAAAACGTCCCAATAAAGGGAAAATTAACCCCTAGTCTCAACATACATAATGTGCCTGCCCACTGCCAAAGAAAATCCTGTATAAAGGATTTTAAAAATGTCCCCATCTACTGCATATGACGTATTCCAAGACCTAGAAGACAAAAGCACTTACCTGCAGTCTAGCTGTCCGACAGGAAGACAGCTCACAAGGTGTGAAAAGACACATACTCCTCACAGAGACCTGTAGAAAAAGAAAGAACAGAGTAACCAACTCTGGCTTTCTTTACCATGGGCAGCAATGTGTTAAGAAACAAAGCAAGGACTACCTAACTACTTCCTAACTGCTTAAAAGCCCACACTACTCTACTGAAGAGATTAATGTGGACTCGGCTAAACCCAAATCTTTGCTTGCAGGGAAAAGTACCCAAAAAAGGAATTAATTTCTTCAGACACCGAACTTCACCTCCTCCATTGACAGAGACCAAGAGAATAACTGGGAATTATGGGTAGGGGAGTGACACTTAACAGCTTTGCTGTGGTGCTCTTTGCCTCCTCCTGCTAGCCAGGAGTGATATTCCCACTAGTAATTTATTGACGTTGTGGACTCTCTGGACTCACCAGAGAGATACAGACCCTGCACACACACACACACTACACACCAGAGAGATACAGACCCTGCACACACACTACACACCAGAGAGATACAGACCCTGCACACACACACTACACACCAGAGAGATACAGACCCTGCACACACACACTACACACCAGAGAGATACAGACCCTGCACACACACACACTACACACCAGAGAGATACAGACCCTGTGCACACACACACTACACACCAGAGAGATACAGACCCTGCACACACACACACACTACACACCAGAGAGATAAAGACCCTGCGCACACACACACACACACTACACACCAGAGAGATACAGACCCTGCACACACACTACACACACACTACACACCAGAGAGATACAGACCCTGCACACACACTACACACACACTACACACCAGAGAGATACAGACCCTGCACACACACACTACACACCAGAGAGATACAGACCCTGCACACACACACTACACACCAGAGAGATACAGACCCTGCACACACACACTACACACCAGAGAGATAAAGACCCTGCACACACACACTACACACCAGAGAGATAAAGACCCTGCACACACACACTACACACCAGAGAGATACAGACCCTGCACACACACACACTACATACCAGAGAGATACAGACCCTGCACACACACACACTACACACCAGAGAGATACAGACCCTGCACACACACACACTACACACCAGAGAGATACAGACCCTGCACACACACACTACACACCAGAGAGATACAGACCCTGCACACACACACACACACTACACACCAGAGAGATACAGACCCTGCACACACACTACACACCAGAGAGATACAGACCCTGCACACACACACACTACACACCAGAGAGATACAGACCCTGCACACACACACACACACTACACACCAGAGAGATACAGACCCTGCACACACACACACTACACACCAGAGAGATACAGACCCTGCACGCGCACACACACACTACACACCAGAGAGATACAGACCCTACACACACACACTACACACCAGAGAGATACAGACCCTGCACACACACACACACTACACACCAGAGAGATACAGACCCTGCACACACACACACACACTACACACCAGAGATACAGACCCTGCACACACACACACACTACACACCAGAGAGATACAGACCTTGCACACACACTACACACCAGAGAGATACAGACCCTGCACACACACACACACACTACATACCAGAGAGATACAGACCCTGCACACACACACACACTACACACCAGAGAGATACAGACCCTGCACACACACTACACACCAGAGAGATACAGACCCTGCACACACACTACACACACACACTACACACCAAAGAGATACAGACCCTGCACACACACACACACTACACACCAGAGAGATACAGACCCTGGACACACACTACATACCAGAGAGATACAGACCCTGCACACACACACACTACACACCAGAGAGATACAGACCCTACACACACACACACACACACACTACACACCAGAGAGATACAGACCCTGCACACACACACACTACATACCAGAGAGATACAGACCCTGCACACACACACACACACACTACACACCAGAGAGATACAGACCCTGCACACACACACACTACATACCAGAGAGATACAGACCCTGCACACACACACACACTACACACCAGAGAGATAAAGACCCTGCACACACACACTACACACCAGAGAGATAAAGACCCTGCACACACACACACTACACACCAGAGAGATAAAGACCCTGCACACACACACACACACACACTACACACCAGATAGATACAGACCCTGCACACACACACTACACACCAGAGAGATAAAGATCCTGCACACACACACACTACACACCAGAGAGATACAGACCTTGCACACACACACACTACACACCAGAGAGATACAGACCCTGCACACACACACACACACACACCAGAGAGATACAGACCCTGCACACACACACACACACACACTACACACCAGAGAGATAAAGACCCTGCACACACTACACACCAGAGAGATACAGACCCTGCACACACACACACACACACTACACACCAGAGAGATACAGACCCTGCACACACACACACACTACACACCAGAGAGATACAGACCCTGCACACACACTACACACCAGAGAGATACAGACCCTGCACACACACTACACACCAGAGAGATACAGACCCTGCACATACACTACACACCAGAGAGATACAGACCCTGCACACACACTACACACCAGAGAGATACAGACCCTGCACACACACTACACACCAGAGAGATACAGACCCTGCACACACACACTACACACCAGAGAGATACAGACCCTGCACACACACACTACACACCAGAGAGATACAGACCTTGCGTGCGCACACACACTACACACCAGAGAGATACAGACCTTGCGTGCGCACACAAGAGCAATACAGACCCTGCACGCATGCGCACGCACACTACATACCAGAGAGATACAGACCCTGCACACACACACTACACAATAGAGAGATACAGACCCTGCACACACACACTACACACCAGATACAGACCCTGCGCGCGCGCACACACACTACACACCAGATACAGACCCTGCGCGCGCACACACACACCAGAGCGATACAGACCCTGCACGCACACACACACTACACACCAGAGAGATACAGACCTTGCGTGCACACACGAGAGCAATACAGACCCTGCACACATGCGCACGCACACTACATACCAGAGAGATACAGACCCAACACACACTACACACCAGAGATACAGGCCCCTCCTTATCTAATCTTTCATGCGAATAAGGCTGTTCTCCGAACCAAGTAGGGTTTTCTTCTTAAGGTGGTCTCTGACCGCAATATCAACCAAGAAACCGTGGTCCCTTCTTTTTGTCCTAATTCTCCTTCTCAGAAGGAACATTTGTTACACAATCTGGATGTGGTTTGTGCCTTAAAATTCTATATCCATGCTACCAAGGATTTTAGACAATCTTCCTCCCTGTTTGTGGTATACGCTGGTAAGTGCAAGCAGTAACGTACAGTGAGGTCAGAGACTGGTGAGGCACTAGATATGATACGCCGGAGAAACACATGTACAGAGGGCCGCAAGTACCCCCAACAGGGAAGGTTTAAATGATAGCTGAACCAGGGCACAGGTGACATAATCAGGTGAATGGGTGAGAGCAAGTTAGTAACCACTGAGTTACTGATCAGCTGGTTACTTCACCTGTGCACTGATTCAGCTATAATGAAAACCTGGCCTGTTGGGGGTACTTGAGGACCATTGTTGAGAAACACTGCACTAAAGCACCAGCTCATCGGAAATGTATTGATTACCTGGAGAATAAAGCACACATACTCTGCTCACATACACACAATTCTGTGGCACAGTGCCAGTTACTAAGCAATTAGAATGATCCACAATCTCTTCTCTACTCACTACTGTATTGTAAAAATAGAAATAATTTACCATACAAGTTTTACACAAAGGACAAGTTATCAATACTGCCAACACTGCAATATGGTGTTCAAGAAACGCACGTGCACATCCCACTTAGGTATGCTCTTCAACAAAGGACACCAAAGGATACCAAAAGAATGAAGTACATAATAATAAAAGTAAAATAGAAAGTTTATTTATTTATTTTTTTTGTGCAATTTCTATCTGAATGATGGAAATGTAATTATGACTTTCATGTTCCTTTCAAAAACGAATTTGATTTGCTGACATGGGGCCAGTAACAGTTGATTCTAATTCTCAAAATATAAATAACTAGAAAAGTCTATTAAAATAGCATGCTCTACCTCAATCATTAAAGTTTAATTTTAAATGTCTCCCTTTGACTATGTGTTTAACCAGTTACTTTACAGTGGCATTATTTCTAAAAACATTTAACTGCAATAAGTACATATATTTTTTAAATGACTCATTATCTCCTTTTATTAATATAAACTTGTATAAAAGCAGCACATATTAAAAACACAATGCAACAGCTTTCAATTGATTTGTGAATTACAAGTTAACAGCAGTCTTTAAATAAATGGAGACACAGAGAAAAATAAAAATAGATACTGCATCCTCTGACTGAACAGACATAACATATATGGAGTTTGTACCTAATTAAATAAAATAACCATGAAAAAGGGAGGCTTAGCAATATTCAATGTCAAAAACTTTAGTTTAAATAATGTGGACACTGCACACTTAACTTCAAACTCTGGGTTTTAAATTATGGATTTAAATTTGAATTGACCCTTTGACTTCCTGTCAGTATTGTGTTATGCTCACTTACTGTCCCCCCTGTTAATGAGCTGTATCTGAACACAAGTTGTGAGTCACAAGAGATGTAGAATACTACTTTACTCTTCTGCTTGGGTTATGCTCACTTACTGTCCCCCCTGTTAATGAGCTGTATCTGAACACAAGTTGTGAATCACAAGAGATGTAGAATACTACTTTACTCTTCTGCTTGGGTTATGCTCACTTACTGTCCCCCTGTTAATGAGCTGTATCTGAACACAATTTGTGAATCACAAGAGATGTAGAATACTACTTTACTCTTCTGCTTGGGTTATGCTCACTTACTGTCCCCCCTGTTAATGAGCTGTATCTGAACACAATGTGTGAATCACAAGAGATATAGAATACTACTTTAATCTTCTGCTTGGGTTATGCTCACTTACTGTCCCCCCCTGTTAATGAGCTGTATCTGAACACAATGTGTGAATCACAAGAGATGTAGAATACTACTTTACTCTTCTGCTTGGGTTATGCTCACTTACTGTCCCCCTGTTAATGAGCTGTATCTGAACACAATGTGTGAATCACAAGAGATGTAGAATACTACTTTACTCTTCTGCTTGGGTTATGCTCACTTACTGTCCCCCCTGTTAATGAGCTGTATCTGAACACAATGTGTGAATCACAAGAGATATAGAATACTACTTTACTCTTCTGCTTGGGTTATGCTCACTTACTGCCCCCCCCCTGTTAATGAGCTGTATCTGAACACAATGTGTGAATCACAAGAGATGTAGAATACTACTTTACTCTTCTGCTTGGGTTATGCTCACTTACTGTCCCCCTGTTAATGAGCTGTATCTGAACACAATGTGTGAATCACAAGAGATGTAGAATACTACTTTACTCTCCTGCTTGGGTTATGCTCACTTACTGTCCCCCCCTTGTTAATGAGCTGTATCTGAACACAATTTGTGAATCACAAGAGATGTAGAATACTACTTTACTCTTCTGCTTGGGTTATGCTCACTTACTGTCCCCCTGATAATGAGCTGTATCTGAACACAATGTGTGAATCACAAGAGATGTAGAATACTACTTTACTCTTCTGCTTGGGTTATGCTCACTTACTGTCCCCCCCTGTTAATGAGCTGTATCTGAACACAAGTTGTGAATCACAAGAGATGTAGAATACTACTTTACTCTTCTGCTTGGGTTATGCTCACTTACTGTCCCCCCTGTTAATGAGCTGTATCTGAACACAATTTGTGAATCACAAGAGATGTAGAATACTACTTTACTCTTCTGCTTGGGTTATGCTCACTTACTGTCCCCCCTGTTAATGAGCTGTATCTGAACACAATGTGTGAATCACAAGAGATGTAGAATACTACTTTACTCTTCTGCTTGGGTTATGCTCACTTACTGTCCCCCCCCCTGTTAATGAGCTGTATCTGAACACAATGTGTGAATCACAAGAGATGTAGAATACTACTTTACTCTTCTGCTTGGGTTATGCTCACTTACTGTCCCCCCTGTTAATGAGCTGTAACTGAACACAATGTGTGAATCACAAGAGATGTAGAATACTACTTTACTCTTCTGCTTGGGTTATGCTCACTTACTGCCCCCCCCTGTTAATGAGCCGTATCTGAACACAATTTGTGACTCACAAGAGATGTAGAATACTACTTTACTCTTCTGCTTGGGTTATGCTCACTTACTGTCCCCCTGTTAATGAGCTGTATCTGAACACAATTTGTGAATCACAAGAGATGTAGAATACTACTTTACTCTTCTGCTTGGGTTATGCTCACTTACTGTCCCCCCCTGTTAATGAGCTGTAACTGAACACAATTTGTGAATCACAAGAGATGTAGAATACTACTTTACTCTTCTGCTTGGGTTATGCTCACTTACTGCCCCCCCCCCCCTGTTAATGAGCCGTATCTGAACACAATTTGTGACTCACAAGAGATGAAGAATACTACTTTACTCTTCTGCTTGGGTTATGCTCACTTACTGTCCCCCCCTGTTAATGAGCCGTATCTGAACACAATTTGTGACTCACAAGAGATGTAGAATACTACTTTACTCTTCTGCTTGGGTTATGCTCACTTACTGTCCCCCCCCCCCCCCCTGTTAATGAGCTGTATCTGAACACAATGTGTGACTCACAAGAGATGTAGAATACTACTTTACTCTTCTGCTTGGGTTATGCTCACTTACTGTCCCCCCCTGTTAATGAGCTGTATCTGAACACAAGTTGTGAATCACAAGAGATGTAGAATACTACTTTACTCTTCTGCTTGGGTTATGCTCACTTACTGTCCCCCCCTTGTTAATGAGCTGTATCTGAACACAATGTGTGAATCACAAGAGATGTAGAATACTACTTTACTCTTCTGCTTGGGTTATGCTCACTTACTGTCCCCCCTGTTAATGAGCTGTATCTGAACACAATGTGTGAATCACAAGAGATGTAGAATACTACTTTACTCTTCTGCTTGGGTTATGCTCACTTACTGTCCCCCCTGTTAATGAGCTGTATCTGAACACAATTTGTGAATCACAAGAGATGTAGAATACTACTTTACTCTTCTGCTTGGGTTATGCTCACTTACTGTCCCCCCCTGTTAATGAGCTGCATCTGAACACAATTTGTGACTCACAAGAGATGTAGAATACTACTTTACTCTTCTGCTTGGGTTATGCTCACTTACTGTCCCCCTGTTAATGAGCTGCATCTGAACACAATTTGTGAATCACAAGAGATGTAGAATACTACTTTACTCTTCTGCTTGGGTTATGCTCACTTACTGTCCCCCCCTGTTAATGAACTGTATCTGAACACAATGTGTGACTCACAAGAGATGTAGAATACTACTTTACTCTTCTGCTTGGGTTATGCTCACTTACTGTCCCCCTGTTAATGAGCTGTATCTGAACACAATGTGTGAATCACAAGAGATGTAGAATACTACTTTACTCTTCTGCTTGGGTTATGCTCACTTACTGCCCCCCCCGTTAATGAGCTGTATCTGAACACAATGTGTGAGTCACAAGAGATGTAGAATACTACTTTACTCTTCTGCTTGGGTTATGCTCACTTACTGTCCCCCCCTGTTAATGAGCTGTAACTGAACACCATGTGTGAGTCACAAGAGATGTAGAATACTACTTTACTCTTCTGCTTGGGTTATGCTCACTTACTGTCCCCCTGTTAATGAGCTGTATCTGAACACAATTTGTGAATCACAAGAGATGTAGAATACTACTTTACTCTTCTACTTGGGTTATGCTCACTTACTGTCCCCCCCCCCCCCCCGTTAATGAGCTGTATCTGAACACAATGTGTGAATCACAAGAGATGTAGAATACTACTTTACTCTTCTGCTTGGGTTATGCTCACTTACTGTCCCCCCCCTGTTAATGAGCTGTATCTGTACACAATGTGTGAATCACAAGAGATGTAGAATACTACTTTACTCTTCTGCTTGGGTTATGCTCACTTACTGTCCCCCCCCCCCTGTTAATGAGCTGTATCTGTACACAATGTGTGACTCACAAGAGATGTAGAATACTACTTTACTCTTCTGCTTGGGTTATGCTCACTTACTGTCCCCCCTGTTAATGAGCTGTATCTGAACACAATGTGTGAATCACAAGAGATGTAGAATACTACTTTACTCTTCTGCTTGGGTTATGCTCACTTACTGTCCCCCCTGTTAATGAGCTGTAACTGAACACAATGTGTGAATCACAAGAGATGTAGAATACTACTTTACTCTTCTGCTTGGGTTATGCTCACTTACTGTCCCCCCCCCCCCCCCCCGTTAATGAGCTGTATCTGAACACAATGTGTGAATCACAAGAGATGTAGAATACTACTTTACTCTTCTGCTTGGGTTATGCTCACTTACTGTCCCCCCCCCCCCCCCCCCCCGTTAATGAGCTGTATCTGAACACAATGTGTGAATCACAAGAGATGTAGAATACTACTTTACTCTTCTGCTTGGGTTATGCTCACTTACTGCTCCCCCCTGTTAATGAGCTGTAACTGAACACAATGTGTGAATCACAAGAGATGTAGAATACTACTTTACTCTTCTGCTTGGGTTATGCTCACTTACTGTCCCCCTGTTAATGAGCTGTATCTGAACACAATGTGTGAATCACAAGAGATGTAGAATACTACTTTACTCTTCTGCTTGGGTTATGCTCACTTACTGCTCCCCCCTGTTAATGAGCTGTATCTGAACACAATTTGTGAATCACAAGAGATGTAGAATACTACTTTACTCTTCTGCTTGGGTTATGCTCACTTACTGTCCCCCCCCTGTTAATGAGCTGTATCTGAACACAATTTGTGAATCACAAGAGATGTAGAATACTACTTTACTCTTCTGCTTGGGTTATGCTCACTTACTGTCCCCCCCTGTTAATGAGCTGTATCTGAACACAATTTGTGAATCACAAGAGATGTAGAATACTACTTTACTCTCCTGCTTGAGTTATGCTCACTTACTGTCCCCCCCTGTTTATGAGCTGTATCTGAACACAATATGTGAATCACAAGAGATGTAGAATACTACTTTACTCTTCTGCTTGAGGTTATGCTCACTTACTGTCCCCCCCTGTTAATGAGCTGTATCTGAACACAATTTGTGAATCACAAGAGATGTAGAATACTACTTTACTCTTCTGCTTGGGTTATGCTCACTTACTGTCCCCCCTGTTAATGAGCTGTATCTGAACACAATTTGTGAATCACAAGAGATGTAGAATACTACTTTACTCTTCTGCTTGGGTTATGCTCACTTACTGTCCCCCTGTTAATGAGCTGTATCTGAACACAATTTGTGAATCACAAGAGATGTAGAATACTACTTTACTCTTCTGCTTGGGTTATGCTCACTTACTGTCCCCCCCCCCTGTTAATGAGCTGTATCTGAACACAATTTGTGAATCACAAGAGATGTAGAATACTACTTTACTCTTCTGCTTGGGTTATGCTCACTTACTGTCCCCCCCTGTTAATGAGCTGTATCTGAACACAATTTGTGAATCACAAGAGATGTAGAATACTACTTTACTCTTCTGCTTGGGTTATGCTCACTTACTGTCCCCCCCCCCCCCCCCTGTTAATGAGCTGTATCTGAACACAATTTGTGTATCACAAGAGATGTAGAATACTACTTTACTCTTCTGCTTGGGTTATGCTCACTTACTGTCCCCCCTGTTAATGAGCTGCATCTGAACACAATGTGTGAATCACAAGAGATGTAGAATACTACTTTACTCTTCTGCTTGGGTTATGCTCACTTACTGCTCCCCCCTGTTAATGAGCTGTATCTGTACACAATGTGTGACTCACAAGAGATGTAGAATACTACTTTACTCTTCTGCTTGGGTTATGCTCACTTACTGTCCCCCATGTTAATGAGCTGTATCTGAACACAATTTGTGAATCACAAGAGATGTAGAATACTACTTTACTCTTCTGCTTGGGTTATGCTCACTTACTGTCCCCCCCTGTTAATGAGCTGTATCTGAACACAATTTGTGAATCACAAGAGATGTAGAATACTACTTTACTCTCCTGCTTGAGTTATGCTCACTTACTGTCCCCCCCTGTTTATGAGCTGTATCTGAACACAATATGTGAATCACAAGAGATGTAGAATACTACTTTACTCTCCTGCTTGAGTTATGCTCACTTACTGTCCCCCCCTTGTTAATGAGCTGTATCTGAACACAATTTGTGAATCACAAGAGATGTAGAATACTACTTTACTCTTCTGCTTGGGTTATGCTCACTTACTGTCCCCCCCTGTTAATGAGCTGCATCTGAACACAATGTGTGAATCACAAGAGATGTAGAATACTACTTTACTATTCTGCTTGGGTTATGCTCACTTACTGTCGCCCCTGTTAATGAGCTGTATCTGAACACAATTTGTGAATCACAAGAGATGTAGAATACTACTTTACTATTCTGCTTGGGTTATGCTCACTTACTGTCCCCCCTGTTAATGAGCTGTATCTGAACACAATTTGTGAATCACAAGAGATGTAGAATACTACTTTACTCTTCTGCTTGGGTTATGCTCACTTACTGTCCCCTTGTTAATGAGCTGTATCTGAACACAATTTGTGAATCACAAGAGATGTAGAATACTACTTTACTCTTCTGCTTGGGTTATGCTCACTTACTGTCCCCCCCCCCTGTTAATGAGCTGTATCTGAACACAATGTGTGAGTCACAAGAGATGTAGAATACTACTTTACTCTTCTGCTTGGGTTATGCTCACTTACTGCCCCCCCTGTTAATGAGCTGTAGCTGAACACAATGTGTGAATCACAAGAGATGTAGAATACTACTTTACTCTTCTGCTTGGGTTATGCTCACTTACTGTCCCCCCCTGTTAATGAGCCGTATCTGAACACAATATGTGAATCACAAGAGATGTAGAATACTACTTTACTCTTCTGCTTGGGTTATGCTCACTTACTGTCCCCCCCTGTTAATGAGCCGTATCTGAACACAATTTGTGAATCACAAGAGATGTAGAATACTACTTTACCCTCCTTCTGCTTGGGTTATGCTCACTTACTGTCCCCCCTGATAATGAGCTGTATCTGAACACAATCTGTGAATCACAAGAGATGTAGAATACTACTTTACTCTTCTGCTTGGGTTATGCTCACTTACTGTCCCCCCTGTTAATGAGCTGTATCTGAACACAATGTGTGAATCACAAGAGATGTAGAATACTACTTTACTCTTCTGCTTGGGTTATGCTCACTTACTGTCCCCCCCTGTTAATGAGCTGTATCTGAACACAATTTGTGAATCACAAGAGATGTAGAATACTACTTTACTCTTCTGCTTGGGTTATGCTCACTTACTGTCCCCCCCCCCCCCCTTAATGAGCTGTATCTGAACACAATCTGTGACTCACAAGAGATGTAGAATACTACTTTACTCTTCTGCTTGGGTTATGCTCACTTACTGTCCCCCCTGTTAATGAGCTGTATCTGAACACAATTTGTGAATCACAAGAGATGTAGAATACTACTTTACTCTTCTGCTTGGGTTATGCTCACTTACTGTCCCCCTGTTAATGAGCTGCATCTGAACACAATGTGTGAATCACAAGAGATGTAGAATACTACTTTACTCTTCTGCTTGGGTTATGCGCACTTACTGTCCCCCCTGTTAATGAGCTGCATCTGAACACAATTTGTGACTCACAAGAGATGTAGAATACTACTTTACTCTTCTGCTTGGGTTATGCTCACTTACTGTCCCCCCTGTTAATGAGCTGTATCTGAACACAATTTGTGAATCACAAGAGATGTAGAATACTACTTTACTCTTCTGCTTGGGTTATGCTCACTTACTGTCCCCCTGTTAATGAGCTGTATCTGAACACAATGTGTGAATCACAAGAGATGTAGAATACTACTTTACTCTTCTGCTTGGGTTATGCTCACTTACTGTCCCCCCCTGTTAATGAGCTGCATCTGAACACAATGTGTGAATCACAAGAGATGTAGAATACTACTTTACTCTTCTGCTTGGGTTATGCTCACTTACTGTCCCCCCTGTTAATGAGCCGTATCTGAACACAATTTGTGAATCACAAGAGATGTAGAATACTACTTTACTCTTCTGCTTGGGTTATGCTCACTTACTGTCCCCCTGTTAATGAGCTGTATCTGAACACAATGTGTGAGTCACAAGAGATGTAGAATACTACTTTACTCTTCTGCTTGGGTTATGCTCACTTACTGTCCCCCTGATAATGAGCTGTATCTGAACACAATGTGTGAATCACAAGAGATGTAGAATACTACTTTACTCTTCTGCTTGGGTTATGCTCACTTACTGTCCCCCCTGTTAATGAGCTGTATCTGAACACAATTTGTGTATCACAAGAGATGCAGAATACTACTTTACTCTTCTGCTTGGGTTATGCTCACTTACTGTCCCCCCTGTTAATGAGCTGTATCTGAACACAATTTGTGAATCACAAGAGATGTAGAATACTACTTTACTCTTCTGCTTGGGTTATGCTCACTTACTGTCCCCCCCTGTTAATGAGCTGTATCTGAACACAATGTGTGAATCACAAGAGATGTAGAATACTACTTTACTCTTCTGCTTGGGTTATGCTCACTTACTGTCCCCCCTGTTAATGAGCTGTATCTGAACACAATTTGTGTATCACAAGAGATGCAGAATACTACTTTACTCTTCTGCTTGGGTTATGCTCACTTACTGTCCCCCCTGTTAATGAGCTGTATCTGAACACAATTTGTGAATCACAAGAGATGTAGAATACTACTTTACTCTTCTGCTTGGGTTATGCTCACTTACTGTCCCCCCCTGTTAATGAGCTGTATCTGAACACAATGTGTGAATCACAAGAGATGTAGAATACTACTTTACTCTTCTGCTTGGGTTATGCTCACTTACTGTCCCCCTGTTAATGAGCTGTATCTGAACACAATGTGTGAATCACAAGAGATGTAGAATACTACTTTACTCTTCTGCTTGGGTTATGCTCACTTACTGTCCCCCCCTGTTAATGAGCTGTAACTGAACACAATGTGTGAATCACAAGAGATGTAGGATACTACTATACTCTTCTGCTTGGGTTATGCTCACTTACTGTCCCCCCCCCCCCGTTAATGAGCTGTATCTGAACACAATGTGTGAATCACAAGAGATGTAGAATACTACTTTACTCTTCTGCTTGGGTTATGCTCACTTACTGTCCCCCCTGTTAATGAGCTGTATCTGAACACAATTTGTGAATCACAAGAGATGTAGAATACTACTTTACTCTTCTGCTTGGGTTATGCTCACTTACTGTCCCCCTGTTAATGAGCTGCATCTGAACACAATGTGTGAATCACAAGAGATGTAGAATACTACTTTACTCTTCTGCTTGGGTTATGCTCACTTACTGTCCCCCCTGTTAATGAGCTGTATCTGAACACAATGTGTGAATCACAAGAGATGTAGAATACTACTTTACTCTTCTGCTTGGGTTATGTTCACTTACTGTCCCCCTGTTAATGAGCTGTATCTGAACACAATGTGTGAATCACAAGAGATGTAGAATACTACTTTACTCTTCTGCTTGGGTTATGCTCACTTACTGCCCCCCCCCCCCCCCCTGTTAATGAGCTGTATCTGAACACAATTTGTGAATCACAAGAGATGTAGAATACTACTTTACTCTTCTGCTTGGGTTATGCTCACTTACTGTCCCCCCCTGTTAATGAACTGTATCTGAACACAATTTGTGAATCACAAGAGATGTAGAATACTACTTTACTCTTCTGCTTGGGTTATGCTCACTTACTGTCCCCCTGTTAATGAGCTGTATCTGAACACAATGTGTGAATCACAAGAGATGTAGAATACTACTTTACTCTTCTGCTTGGGTTATGCTCACTTACTGCCCCCCCTGTTAATGAACTGTATCTGAACACAATTTGTGAATCACAAGAGATGTAGAATACTACTTTACTCTTCTGCTTGGGTTATGCTCACTTACTGTCCCCCTGTTAATGAGCTGTATCTGAACACAATGTGTGAATCACAAGAGATTTAGAATACTACTTTACTCTTCTGCTTGGGTTATGCTCACTTACTGTCCCCCCTGTTAATGAGCTGTATCTGAACACAATGTGTGAATCACAAGAGATGTAGAATACTACTTTACTCTTCTGCTTGGGTTATGCTCACTTACTGTCCCCCCCCTGTTAATGAGCTGTATCTGAACACAATTTGTGAATCACAAGAGATGTAGAATACTACTTTACTCTTCTGCTTGGGTTATGCTCACTTACTGCCCCCCCCCCTGTTAATGAGCTGTATCTGAACACAATCTGTGAATCACAAGAGATGTAGAATACTACTTTACTCTTCTGCTTGGGTTATGCTCACTTACTGTCCCCCTGTTAATGAGCTGTATCTGAACACAATGTGTGAATCACAAGAGATGTAGAATACTACTTTACTCTTCTGCTTGGGTTATGCTCACTTACTGTCCCCCCTGTTAATGAGCTGTTTCTGAACACAATGTGTGAATCACAAGAGATGTAGAATACTACTTTACTCTTCTGCTTGGGTTATGCTCACTTACTGTCCCCCCTGTTAATGAGCTGTATCTGAACACAATCTGTGAATCACAAGAGATGTAGAATACTACTTTACTCTTCTGCTTGGGTTATGCTCACTTACTGTCCCCCCCCCCCCTGTTAATGAGCTGTATCTGAACACAATGTGTGAATCACAAGAGATGTAGAATACTACTTTACTCTTCTGCTTGGTGTCATCTGTTTGTATCTTACCTCAGCTTCCAGTTGTGTCACATGACCCTGCTCACTGCATCCTCCTTCTGATTAATCTATATATCCTTCACTTGCTAGGAGGCATCAAGAGGGGTGCCTCCTATTGGTCCCACTTCTTGCTGCTAATATATTGACAGAACACAGGTGGCGCTGCAGCACAGCTTTTCCTTTGACCCATGTACTGCAATGGAGAGAAGCGTTCCTGTACCTGCCTCTCCATAGCATTACATGGGGGGAAAATTATTATTTTTTTTTTATTAAAATGTAATTAAGCTTTGGCCACATATGGCAGGGTAGGCACTGCCTCCCCTGCCTCCTATGAGTTCACGTCCCTGAGTGCAAGGGTCAAAAAGCCACTACTTTTTCCTTCTGGCTGAGTGTCATTCATTTGGCTTATGAGGAAGCTGGTCAGCAGCCTCCTGCGAGGATTACAGCTCATTCTACCCGTGCTGTGTCCTCCTCTTGGGCATTTAAGAATGAAGCTTCTGTGGAACAAATCTGTAAAGGTGCTTCAAGCAGTGGTGCCTTCAGTTTAGGTCCGCTTGCCTTATTTCCCTCCCTGTCCATTCTGTGTCCTATAGCTTGGGTACTGGTTTCCCCAACAGTAATGAATGGAATCATGGACTCTCCATGCCTTTGGGAAGAAAACTAAATTTATGCTTACCTGAAATTTCTTTCTTTCATGGCATGGAGAGTCCACGAACCTGCACTTATTATTTTTCTATGGTGGAGTTTTTCCTATCCTTCTAGCACCTTTATACCCATAAGCTTCTCCTACTTCTCCGTATTTACTCGGCCGAATGATTGGGGGAGTATGTGAAGTGGGAGTGATCTTAAGCTTTGGCTGGGGTGTCTTTGCCTCCTCCTGGTGGCCCAGCGTTAAATTTCCCAACAGGAATCGTGGACTCTCCATGCCAGGAAAGAAAGAAATTTATCAGGTAAGTATAAACTTTGTTTTACACCAAGGCGGCACAAGACTAAGGGGTAGATTTATCAAAGCCATTCTCCTGTAATCCCGTCCAAAATAGCGCATACGACCTGATCGTCATATTCCTCACAGCACTCTGCGCCTATAATTGTGCAAATCTGAAAGAAATTTCTTTGCACTCCGCTTGCAATCGCCTAGGCGCACAGGCGCGCTCCCAAGTGCAACAATATACATTAGTAATAGGCCTAATTTAACAGCCCGACCTACAAATACACAAAGTTTCTTATTTATCATTGCTTTGCGCCGATAGGGAACTGAAATTTCGGCTTCAATTGCGTGTTGTATATTTCGCCATACAGACTGAGGCAAACACCATTATAATACGTGCTTTTACATCTTGTGATGCAGTACTTTCTTCTTTTAACTAATTTTTCAAATGCTCAGTGCCAAGAAGAGACTGTTATTGCCAGAAATGTGCGCTTCCACTGGCGCATATGGGTACCAACAGTTTTATATATATATCGATATATTGATACATTTATTTTTGCGATTTAAAATTATCAACATATGGCAAAAACAGCACAGAAACATTATATAATATAAATATAAGCTAAATATTAAGTTAAAAAATGTTTTTTTTAATAACCAAAACATGGCGGAGTAAATATTTATAGTGATGTACTGTGATAAATAGGGAGTAAATGCTGCTTCCGACAGGCAAATTTTATCATTATTATGCCCCAGCTCGCCTGCGCAAAGTTACGTCTATTTTTTTTTATAAACTCAGGCGCACATGTGCGCTTCTCCGGAGGTGAGCTGGGGCGCAGTTACAGGCGAAGCACATACAGAGTTCGCCTAGCCTTTGATAAATACTTATTAGTATGCATGAACAGATGAGAATACTCAAACCTATAAGCATACGAGTAAAAGAAGGATATTTATTCCTTTTTACAAACAACCTATTATCTTGAACATCTTTTAGATTTAAAAAATAAAACTGGTGTGTAAAATGTTGCTAAATGGAGTAGTGGTAGAACAAGCAAGAAGCCATTATAAAACCTAAGATGAGCTAATTTAGTATAAATAAATGACCCCTGACATGAGACAACGAATAGAAAGGTTTACTCATATGCTCTCCTCATCTAAAGACACTTTTTATTGGATTTCCTCTTATCTACGTATATGTAATAGTTATTTCAGCTATGTTTTAT
Source organism: Bombina bombina (assembly GCF_027579735.1). NCBI lineage: Eukaryota > Metazoa > Chordata > Amphibia > Anura > Bombinatoridae > Bombina > Bombina bombina. The sequence continues at coordinate 52,463 of NW_026512010.1, forward strand.
GTTATTTTCTTTACAGATGCTATGAAGAATAAAATGATCCTGTTTTTCTTTATGCAAACATGACAAGCTCTGCAGGCAGTGGGACACATGACAGACCACCAGAGCCTACATGACTATGACAGGGGTGGTGGCATCAGGGAAGACAGAATGCCTATCTGGAGGAATGTAAAGACATTGGGATTGCATACTCGGTCACCCTCCCCCACGCCACGTGTCTGACTGGCACATTACTTCAAACCCTCGGGATACATTGCTGAAGCTGAAAAGGTTTTCCCTCATCTGGACTGTTCGAATTAATTACACACTTTAATGACATGAATTATTAATTTGAGTCTGACTCTGCAGCTCTGATTATCCGACGCTGACGACTATACAATTCCAGATTCATTAAAACATCACCAGCTGCCTCCCCAAGCAGCATTAAATAGTGAGAGCAATAACCAGATTATCTGCTTGGCACAATATGCTCTCATTACTCAATCACAAACCCTCGCAAACAGCTTGCAATCTAATTACTGCCACTGGCTGCCCAGCAGAGGCAGCAAATACTGCAGCGCTAGAGGCTAACATTACTCATGGGACATAGCAAGGCAGCAGAAACACAACAATCTTCTAAGGTACACAGTGGTTTGGGATCAGTTGTCTCATCAGGATACAGAGGTGGCTTTCTATGTAAGAGTGAGAACATCTGGAGGATATTTAAGACACAAGTGGCTTCAGGGATGTGACGAAGAAGAGCAGGGTCTTTAATTCTAGCCTGAGAGTTGCAGCACAGTCACAGTAGGAAGTGTCACCAAGACTACAATAGCTGATTATAATGAGCTGTGAAAAGGTCAGACCCAGAGGAAGCTGCAGTCGTTACACAAATCACATACAGACATTTCCAACACCAGCCAGTAGAAAACACACATAAGAAAATGTGAGTGACAGCCAATAAGATTATGAAAATTATATTCAAGTGAAGAACCTTTGAACACAATATGCAAATATATATATATATATATAAAATACATACACACACACAGTATCCCACAAAAGTGAGTACACCCCTCACATTTTTATAAATATTTTATATCTTTTCATGTGACAACACTGAAGAAATGACACTTTGTTACAATGTAAAGTAGTGAGTGTACAGCCTGTATAACAGTGTAAATATTTTATTATATCTTTTCATGTGACAACACTGAAGAAATGACACTACAATGTAAAGTAGTGAGTGTACAGCCTGTATAAGTGTAAATATTTATTATATCTTTTCATGTGACAACACTGAAGAAATGACACTTTACTACAATGTAAAGTAGTGAGTGTACAGCCTGTATAACAGTGTAAATATTTATTATATCTTTTCATGTGACAACACTGAAGTAATGACACTTTGTTACAATGTAAAGTAGTGAGTGTACAGCCTGTATAACAGTGTAAATATTTTATTATATCTTTTCATGTGACAACACTGAAGTAATGACACTTTGTTACAATGTAAAGTAGTGAGTGTACAGCCTGTATAACAGTGTAAATATTTATTATATCTTTTCATGTGACAACACTGAAGAAATGACACTTTACTACAATGTAAAGTAGTGAGTGTACATCCTGTATAACAGTGTAAATATTTTATTATATCTTTTCATGTGACAACACTGAAGTAATGACACTTTGTTACAATGTAAAGTAGTGAGTGTACAGCCTGTATAACAGTGTAAATATTTATTATATCTTTTCATGTGACAACACTGAAGTAATGACACTTTGTTACAATGTAAAGTAGTGAGTGTACAGCCTGTATAACAGTGTAAATATTTTATTATATCTTTTCATGTGACAACACTGAAGTAATGACACTTTGTTACAATGTAAAGTAGTGAGTGTACAGCCTGTATAACAGTGTAAATATTTATTATATCTTTTCATGTGACAACACTGAAGAAATGACACTTTACTACAATGTAAAGTAGTGAGTGTACATCCTGTATAACAGTGTAAATATTTTATTATATCTTTTCATGTGACAACACTGAAGTAATGACACTTTGTTACAATGTAAAGTAGTGAGTGTACAGCCTGTATAACAGTGTAAATATTTTATTATACCTTTTCATGTGACAACACTGAAGAAATGACACTTTGTTACAATGTAAAGTAGTGAGTGTACAGCCTGTATAACAGTGTAAATATTTATTATATCTTTTCATGTGACAACACTTAAGAAATGACACTTTGCTACAATGTAAAGTAGTGAGTGTACAGCCTGTATAACAGTGTAAATATTTATTATATCTTTTCATGTGACAACACTGAAGAAATGACACTTTGTTACAATGTAAAGTAGTGAGTGTACAGTCTGTATAACAGTGTAAATATTTATTATATCTTTTCATGTGACAACACTGAAGAAATGACACTTTGTTACAATGTAAAGTAGTGAGTGTACAGCCTGTATAACAGTGTAAATATTTTATTATATCTTTTCATGTGACAACACTGAAGAAATGACACTTTGCTACAATGTAAAGTAGTGAGTGTACAGCCTGTATAACAGTGTAAATATTTATTATATCTTTTCATGTGACAGCACTGAAGAAATGACACTTTACTACAATGTAAAGTAGTGAGTGTACAGCCTGTATAACAGTGTAAATATTTATTATATCTTTTCATGTGACAACACTGAAGAAATGACACTTTACTACAATGTAAAGTAGTGAGTGTACAGCCTGTATAACAGTGTAAATATTTATTATATCTTTTCATGTGACAGCACTGAAGAAATGACATGTTGTTACAATGTAAAGTAGTGAGTGTACAGCCTGTATAACAGTGTAAATATTTTATTATATCTTTTCATGTGACAACACTGAAGAAATGACACTTTGTTACAATGTAAAGTAGTGAGTGTACAGCCTATATAACAGTGTAAATATTTATTATATCTTTTCATGTGACAACACTGAAGAAATGACACTACAATGTAAAGTAGTGATTGTACAGCCTGTATAACAGTGTAAATATTTATTATATCTTTTCATGTGACAACACTAAAGAAATGACACTTTACTACAATGTAAAGTAGTGAGTATACAGCCTGTATAACAGTGTAAATATTTTATTATATCTTTTCATGTGACAACACTGAAGAAATGACACTTTGTTACAATGTAAAGTAGTGAGTGTACAGCCTGTATAACAGTGTAAATATTTTATTATATCTTTTCATGTGACAACACTGAATAAATGACACTTTGCTACAATGTAAAATAGTGAGTGTACAGCCTGTATAACAGTGTAAATATTTTATTATATCTTTTCATGTGACAACACTGAAGAAATGACACTTTGCTACAATGTAAAGTAGTGAGTGTACAGCCTGTATAACTGTAAATATTTTATTATACCTTTTCATGTGACACCACTGAAGAAATGACACTTTACTACAATGTAAAGTAGTGAGTGTACAGCCTGTATAACAGTGTAAATATTTATTATATTTTTTCATGTGACAACACTGAAGAAATGACACTTTGCTACAATGTAAAGTAGTGAGTCTACAGCCTGTATAACAGTGTAAATATTTATTATATCTTTTCATGTGACAACACTGAAGAAATGACACTACAATGTAAAGTAGTGATTGTACAGCCTGTATAACAGTGTAAATATTTTATTATATTTTTTCATGTGACAACACTGAAGAAATGACACTTTGCTACAATGTAAAGTAGTGAGTGTACAGCCTGTATAACAGTGTAAATATTTATTATATCTTTTCATGTGAAAACACTGAAGAAATGACACTTTGTTACAATGTAAAGTAGTGAGTGTACAGCCTGTATAACAGTGTAAATATTTTATTATATCTTTTCATGTGACAACACTGAAGAAATGACACTTTGTTACAATGTAAAGTAGTGAGTGTACAGCCTGTATAACAGTGTAAATATTTATTATATCTTTTCATGTGACAACAATGAAGAAATGACACTTTACTACAATGTAAAGTAGTGAGTGTACAGCCTGTATAACAGTGTAAATATTTTATTATATCTTTTCATGTGACAGCACTGAAGAAATGACACTTTGTTACAATGTAAAGTAGTGAGTGTACAGCCTGTATAACAGTGTAAATATTTATTATATCTTTTCATGTGACAACACTGAAGAAATGACACTTTACTACAATGTAAAGTAGTGAGTGTACAGCCTGTATAACAGTGTAAATATTTATTATATCTTTTCATGTGACAACACTGAAGAAATGACACTTTGTTACAATGTAAAGTAGTGAGTGTACAGCCTGTATAACAGTGTAAATATTTTATTATATCTTTTCATGTGACAACACTGAAGAAATGACACTTTGTTACAGTGTAAAGTAGTGAGTGTACAGTCTGTATAACAGTGTAAATATTTTATTATATCATTTCATGTGACAACACTAAAGAAATGACACTTTGTTACAATGTAAAGTAGTGAGTGTACAGTCTGTATAACAGTGTAAATATTTATTATATCTTTTCATGTGACAACACTGAAGAAATGACACTTTGTTACAATGTAAAGTAGTGAGTGTACAGCCTGTATAACAGTGTAAATATTTTATTATATCTTTTCATGGGACAACACTGAAGAAATGTCACTTTGCTACAATGTAAAGTAGTGAGTGTACAGCCTGTATAACAGTGTAAATATTTTATTATATCTTTTCATGGGACAACACTGAAGAAATGTCACTTTGCTACAATGTAAAGTAGTGAGTGTACAGCCTGTATAACAGTGTAAATATTTATTATATCTTTTCATGTGACAACACAGAAGAACTGACACTTTGCTACAATGTAAAGTAGTGAGTGTACAGCCTGTATAACAGTGTAAATATTTATTATATCTTTTCATGTGACAACACTGAAGAAATGACACTACAATGTAAAGTAGTGATTGTACAGCCTGTATAACAGTGTAAATATTTATTATATCTTTTCATGTGACAACACTGAAGAAATGACACTACAATGTAAAGTAGTGAGTGTACAGCCTGTATAACAGTGTAACTATTTTATTATATCTTTTCATGTGACAACACTGAAGAAATGACACTTTGCTACAATGTAAAGTAGTGAGTGTACAGCCTGTATAACAGTGTAACTATTTTATTATATCTTTTCATGTGACAACACTGAAGAAATGACACTTTGTTACAATGTAAAGTAGTGAGTGTACAGCCTGTATAACAGTGTAAATATTTTATTATATCTTTTCATGTGACAACACTGAAGAAATGACACTTTACTACAATGTAAAGTAGTGAGTGTACAGCCTGTATAACAGTGTAAATATTTATTATATCTTTTCATGTGACAACACTGAAGAAATGACACTTTACTACAATGTAAAGTAGTGAGTGTACAGCCTGTATAACAGTGTAAATATTTATTATATCTTTTCATGTGACAACACTGAAGAAATGACACTTTGTTACAATGTAAAGTAGTGAGTCTACAGCCTGTATAACAGTGTAATTATTTTATTATATCTTTTCATGTGACAACACTGAAGAAATGACACTTTACTACAATGTAAAGTAGTGAGTGTACAGCCTGTATAACAGTGTAAATATTTATTATATCTTTTCATGTGACAACACTAAAGAAATGACACTACAATGTAAAGTAGTGAGTGTACAGCCTGTATAACAGTGTAAATATTTTATTATATCTTTTCATGTGACAACACTGAAGAAATGACACTTTGCTACAATGTAAAGTAGTGAGTGTACAGCCTGTATAACAGTGTAAATATTTATTATGTCTTTTCATGTGACAACACTGAAGCAATGACACTTTGTTACAATGTAAAGTAGTGAGTGTACAGCCTGTATAACAGTGTAAATATTTATTATACCTTTTCATGTGACAACACTGAAGAAATGACACTTTGTTACAATGTAAAGTAGTGAGTGTACAGCCTGTATAACAGTGTAAATATTTTATTATACCTTTTCATGTGACAACACTGAAGAAATGACACTTTACTACAATGTAAAGTAGTGAGTGTACAGCCTGTATAACAGTGTAAATATTTTATTATATCTTTTCATGTGACAACACTGAAGAAATGACACTTTACTACAATGTAAAGTAGTGAGTGTACAGCCTGTATAACAGTGTAAATTTGCTGTCCCCTCAAAATAACTCAACACATAGGCCTCTAGTTATCAATGTCTGTCGGACCTGATCCGACAGAGCGGATCAGTTCCGACAGACATCGCTGAATACGGCAAGCAATATGCTCGCCGTATTCAGCATTTCACCAGGTTATGGAGCAGCGGTCTTTGTGACCGCTCGCCAGAAACACGGGGCATCAAGCTCCATACGGAGCTTGATACATATGCCCCATAGCCATTAATGTCTTAACTGTTGGCAACAAAAAGTGAGTACACCCCTACGTGGAAATGTCCAAATTGGGCCCAAAGTGTCAATATTTTGTGTGGCCACAATTACTTTCCAGCACTTCCTTAACGCTCTTGGGCATGGAGTTCACCAGACCTTCACAGGTTGCCACTGGAGTTCTCTTCCATTCTTCCATGATGACATCACAGAGCAGATGGATGTTAGAGACCTTGCGCTCCCCCACATTATGTTTAAGGATGCCCCACAGATGCTCACTAGGGTTTAGGTCTGGAGCCATGCTTGGCCAGTCCATCACCTTTAACCTCAGCTTCTTTAGCAAGGTAGTGGTCATCTTTGAGGTGTGTTTGGGGTTGTTATGTTGGAATACTGCCCTGCTGCCCAGTCTCTGAAGGGAGGAAATCATGCTCTGCTTTACTAAGTCACATTACATGTTGGCATTCATGGCTCCCTCAATAAACTGTAGCTCCTCAGTGCCGGCAGCACTCATGCAGGCCCAGACCATGACACTCCCACCACCATGCTTGACTGTAGGCAAGACACACTTGTCTTTGCACTCCTCCCCTGGTTGCTGCCACACACGCTTGACACCATCTGAACCAAATAATTTATCTTGGGCTCATCGGACCACAGGACATGGTTCCAGTAATCCATGTCCTTAGTCTGCTTGTCTTCAGCAAACTGTTTGGGGGCTTTCTTGTGCATCATCTTTATAAGAGGCTTCCTTCTGGGACGAGATTCATGCAGACCAATTTGATGCAGTGTGCGGCGTATGGTCTGAGCACTGACAGGCTGACCCCAAACCCCTTCAACCTCTGCAGCAATGCTGGCAGCACTCGTACGTATATTTCCCAAAGACAACCTCTGGATATGACGCTGAGCACGTGCACTCAACTTCTTTGGTCAACCATGGCAAGGCCTGTTCTGAGTGGAACCTGTACTGTGAAAACTCTATATGGTCTTGCCCACTCTGCTGCAGCTAAGTTTCAGGGTCTTGTCAATCTTCTTATAGCCTAGGCCATCTTTATGTAGAGCAACAATTCTTTTTTTCAGATCCTCAGAGAGTTCTTTGTCATGAGGAGCCATGTTGAACTGCCAGTGACCAGTATGAGAGAGTGTGAGAGCGAAAACACCAAATTTAACACACCTGCTCCCCATTCACACCCCGAGAGGGAGAACTTTTTTCACTTTCTGTAATGAGATTTTTTTAGTGTTCTAAAGGTCATTTTTAAATAAAATTCCATTTTAAATTAGGCAGTTACACTAAAGCAGCAGCTCAATTGTAATGTGCAGTTAACTGGAGAATAAAGCAATATTTCAAGTTTTATAATATAGTGCAGTAGTTAAATTGCATTGCAAATTAGGTGCATTGCTCAAATGAACGTCTTACATTCAAAAAAAAACAGCTTTGCACACTGAAAGCCTAGGGGACGGGCTTGAAACAATCTCTGAGAGCCAGCCAATTAATGCACTACTGCTAGGCAGCGCTACTGAATATTTGACTGTTCACTTCTAACAGCACTTTGCTCTGGAGGAACTGTGCTAAGGAAAACTTTCACAGTGCAGCCAGAGAACAGCTTTGTTTGAAGAGAACAGCCGAATTAGGAGCAGCGCTGAAAACCTAAATTGCTAACAGTTCCTGCATGTGTCTTGTTTTTTCTGCAGACATGCTGCATTTTCTGCGATGACATCTCAGATCACTGTATGTTCTGCCTTGGGGTATCACACTTGAGATCTTGTAATACTAACGAGTCACATGACACCAGGGAGGAAAAATGGCTAATTGGGCCCAATTTGGACATTTCCACTTAGGGGTGTACTCACTTTTGTTGCCAACGGTTTAGACATTAATGGCTGTGTGTTGAGTTATTTTGAGGGGACAGCAAATTTACGCCGTCATACAGGCTGCACGCTCACTACTCTTTACGCCGTCATACAGGCTGCACGCTCACTACTCTTTACGCCGTCATACAGGCTGCACGCTCACTACTCTTTACGCCGTCATACAGGCTCACTACTCTTTACGCCGTCATACAGGCTCACTACTCTTTACGCCGTCATACAGGCTCACTACTCTTTACGCCGTCATACAGGCTGCACGCTCACTACTCTTTACGCCGTCATACAGGCTGCACGCTCACTACTCTTTACGCCGTCATACAGGCTGCACGCTCACTACTCTTTACGCCGTCATACAGGCTGCACGCTCACTACTCTTTACGCCGTCATACAGGCTGCACGCTCACTACTCTTTACGCCGTCATACAGGCTGCACGCTCACTACTCTTTACGCCGTCATACAGGCTGCACGCTCACTACTCTTTACGCCGTCATACAGGCTGCACGCTCACTACTCTTTACGCCGTCATACAGGCTGCACGCTCACTACTCTTTACGCCGTCATACAGGCTGCACGCTCACTACTCTTTACGCCGTCATACAGGCTGCACGCTCACTACTCTTTACGCCGTCATACAGGCTGCACGCTCACTACTCTTTACGCCGTCATACAGGCTGCACGCTCACTACTCTTTACGCCGTCATACAGGCTGCACGCTCACTACTCTTTACGCCGTCATACAGGCTGCACGCTCACTACTCTTTACGCCGTCATACAGGCTGCACGCTCACTACTCTTTACGCCGTCATACAGGCTGCACGCTCACTACTCTTTACGCCGTCATACAGGCTGCACGCTCACTACTCTTTACGCCGTCATACAGGCTGCACGCTCACTACTCTTTACGCCGTCATACAGGCTGCACGCTCACTACTCTTTACGCCGTCATACAGGCTGCACGCTCACTACTCTTTACGCCGTCATACAGGCTGCACGCTCACTACTCTTTACGCCGTCATACAGGCTGCACGCTCACTACTCTTTACGCCGTCATACAGGCTGCACGCTCACTACTCTTTACGCCGTCATACAGCCTGCACGCTCACTACTCTTTACGCCGTCATACAGGCTGCACGCTCACTACTCTTTACGCCGTCATACAGGCTGCACGCTCACTACTCTTTACGCCGTCATACAGGCTGCACGCTCACTACTCTTTACGCCGTCATACAGGCTGCACGCTCACTACTCTTTACGCCGTCATACAGGCTGCACGCTCACTACTCTTTACGCCGTCATACAGGCTGCACGCTCACTACTCTTTACGCCGTCATACAGGCTCACTACTCTTTACGCCGTCATACAGGCTGCACGCTCACTACTCTTTACGCCGTCATACAGGCTGCACGCTCACTACTCTTTACGCCGTCATACAGGCTGCACGCTCACTACTCTTTACGCCGTCATACAGGCTGCACGCTCACTACTCTTTACGCCGTCATACAGGCTGCACGCTCACTACTCTTTACGCCGTCATACAGGCTGCACGCTCACTACTCTTTACGCCGTCATACAGGCTGCACGCTCACTACTCTTTACGCCGTCATACAGGCTGCACGCTCACTACTCTTTACGCCGTCATACAGGCTGCACGCTCACTACTCTTTACGCCGTCATACAGGCTCACTACTTTACGCCGTCATACAGGCTGCACGCTCACTACTCTTTACGCCGTCATACAGGCTGCACGCTCACTACTCTTTACGCCGTCATACAGGCTCACTACTTTACGCCGTCATACAGGCTGCACGCTCGCTACTTTACGCCGTCATACAGGCTGCACGCTCGCTACTTTACGCCGTCATACAGGCTGCACGCTCGCTACTTTACGCCGTCATACAGGCTGCACGCTCGCTACTTTACGCCGTCATACAGGCTGCACGCTCGCTACTTTACGCCGTCATACAGGCTGCACGCTCGCTACTTTACGCCGTCATACAGGCTGCACGCTCGCTACTTTACGCCGTCATACAGGCTGCACGCTCGCTACTTTACGCCGTCATACAGGCTGCACGCTCGCTACTTTACGCCGTCATACAGGCTGCACGCTCGCTACTTTACGCCGTCATACAGGCTGCACGCTCGCTACTTTACGCCGTCATACAGGCTGCACGCTCACTACTCTTACGCCGTCATACAGGCTGCACGCTCACTACTCTTTACGCCGTCATACAGGCTGCACGCTCACTACTCTTTACGCCGTCATACAGGCTGCACGCTCACTACTCTTTACGCCGTCATACAGGCTGCACGCTCACTACTCTTTACGCCGTCATACAGGCTGCACGCTCACTACTCTTTACGCCGTCATACAGGCTGCACGCTCACTACTCTTTACGCCGTCATACAGGCTGCACGCTCACTACTCTTTACGCCGTCATACAGGCTGCACGCTCACTACTCTTTACGCCGTCATACAGGCTGCACGCTCACTACTCTTTACGCCGTCATACAGGCTGCACGCTCACTACTCTTTACGCCGTCATACAGGCTGCACGCTCACTACTCTTTACGCCGTCATACAGGCTGCACGCTCACTACTCTTTACGCCGTCATACAGGCTGCACGCTCACTACTCTTTACGCCGTCATACAGGCTGCACGCTCACTACTCTTTACGCCGTCATACAGGCTGCACGCTCACTACTCTTTACGCCGTCATACAGGCTGCACGCTCACTACTCTTTACGCCGTCATACAGGCTGCACGCTCACTACTCTTTACGCCGTCATACAGGCTGCACGCTCACTACTCTTTACGCCGTCATACAGGCTCACTACTCTTTACGCCGTCATACAGGCTGCACGCTCACTACTCTTTACGCCGTCATACAGGCTCACTACTCTTTACGCCGTCATACAGGCTGCACGCTCACTACTCTTTACGCCGTCATACAGGCTCACTACTTTACGCCGTCAAACAGGCTCACTACTCTTTACGCCGTCATACAGGCTGCACGCTCACTACTCTTTACGCCGTCATACAGGCTCACTACTCTTTACGCCGTCATACAGGCTGCACGCTCACTACTCTTTACGCCGTCATACAGGCTCACTACTTTACGCCGTCATACAGGCTGCACGCTCACTACTCTTTACGCCGTCATACAGGCTGCAGACTCACTACTCTTTACGCCGTCATACAGGCTGCACGCTCACTACTCTTTACGCCGTCATACAGGCTCGCTACTTTACGCCGTCATACAGGCTCGCTACTTTACGCCGTCATACAGGCTGCACGCTCGCTACTTTACGCCGTCATACAGGCTGCACGCTCGCTACTTTACGCCGACATACAGGCTGCACGCTCGCTACTTTACGCCGTCATACAGGCTGCACGCTCGCTACTTTACGCCGTCATACAGGCTGCACGCTCGCTACTTTACGCCGTCATACAGGCTGCACGCTCGCTACTTTACGCCGTCATACAGGCTGCACGCTCGCTACTTTACGCCGTCATACAGGCTGCACGCTCGCTACTTTACGCCGTCATACAGGCTGCACGCTCGCTACTTTACGCCGTCATACAGGCTGCACGCTCGCTACTTTACGCCGTCATACAGGCTGCACGCTCACTACTCTTTACGCCGTCATACAGGCTGCACGCTCACTACTCTTTACGCCGTCATACAGGCTGCACGCTCACTACTCTTTACGCCGTCATACAGGCTGCACGCTCACTACTCTTTACGCCGTCATACAGGCTGCACGCTCACTACTCTTTACGCCGTCATACAGGCTGCACGCTCACTACTCTTTACGCCGTCATACAGGCTGCACGCTCACTACTCTTTACGCCGTCATACAGGCTGCACGCTCACTACTCTTTACGCCGTCATACAGGCTGCACGCTCACTACTCTTTACGCCGTCATACAGGCTGCACGCTCACTACTCTTTACGCCGTCATACAGGCTGCACGCTCACTACTCTTTACGCCGTCATACAGGCTGCACGCTCACTACTCTTTACGCCGTCATACAGGCTGCACGCTCTCTACTCTTTACGCCGTCATACAGGCTCACTACTCTTTACGCCGTCATACAGGCTGCACGCTCACTACTCTTTACGCCGTCATACAGGCTCACTACTCTTTACGCCGTCATACAGGCTGCACGCTCACTACTCTTTACGCCGTCATACAGGCTCACTACTTTACGCCGTCAAACAGGCTCACTACTCTTTACGCCGTCATACAGGCTGCACGCTCACTACTCTTTACGCCGTCATACAGGCTCACTACTCTTTACGCCGTCATACAGGCTGCACGCTCACTACTCTTTACGCCGTCATACAGGCTCACTACTTTACGCCGTCATACAGGCTGCAGACTCACTACTCTTTACGCCGTCATACAGGCTGCACGCTCACTACTCTTTACGCCGTCATACAGGCTCGCTACTTTACGCCGTCATACAGGCTCGCTACTTTACGCCGTCATACAGGCTGCACGCTCGCTACTTTACGCCGTCATACAGGCTGCACGCTCGCTACTTTACGCCGTCATACAGGCTGCACGCTCGCTACTTTACGCCGTCATACAGGCTGCACGCTCGCTACTTTACGCCGTCATACAGGCTGCACGCTCGCTACTTTACGCCGTCATACAGGCTGCACGCTCGCTACTTTACGCCGTCATACAGGCTGCACGCTCGCTACTTTACGCCGTCATACAGGCTGCACGCTCGCTACTTTACGCCGTCATACAGGCTGCACGCTCGCTACTTTACGCCGTCATACAGGCTGTAACCTCACTACTTTACACTGTTATACAGGCTGTAACCTCACTACTTTACACTGTTATACAGGCTGTAACCTCACTACTTTACACTGTTATACAGGCTGTAACCTCACTACTTTACACTGTTATACAGGCTGCACGCTCACTACTTTACACTGTTATACAGGCTGCACGCTCACTACTTTACACTGTTATACAGGCTGCACGCTCACTACTTTACACTGTTATACAGGCTGTACACTCACTACTTTACACTGTTATACAGGCTGCACGCTCACTACTTTACACTGTTATACAGGCTGTACACTCACTACTTTACACTGTAATACAGGCTGTACACTCACTACTTTACATTGTAGCAAAGTGTCATTTCTTCAGTGTTATCTGTAGACAACATAAAGAGACAGAAGCGCCACATGGCCTAGTATTGTATGGATAGGTGAGGAATAGTGCATGATAAATTGCACTCACATTGGGTGAAGCACCCCTATTGGTGCAGAAAAGGCCGGCTGGAATCAGTCACCGAGCAGACTGACCTCCGGTGTTTAATCAGCAATCTGTAGGTGATGTAAAGAAGCAAACAAAAGCGTCAATATGGCCTTGTACTGTATGATAAGTGAGAGGTGATATCAAACAAAAGTCACTCACATTTGGTAGAGAATCTCTCTTGGTGCATTACAGGCAGGCTGTGCAGCATTTGGATAATGGTAATGTGAACAAGCCACACACACAAACTAAGGCCTAGATTTAGAGTTCTGCATTAGGGTTAAAAAGCAGCGTTATGGGGTCCTAAAGCTGCTTTTTAACACCCGCTGGTATTTAGAGTCAGGCAGGAAAGGGTCTACCGCTCACTTTCTTTCCGCGACTCGAGGCTACCACAGATCCCCTTACATCAATTGCGTATCCTATCTTTTCTATGAGATTTGCCTAACGCTAGTATTACGAGTCTTGGAAGAAGTGAGCGGTAGAGCCTCTACCGACAAGACTCCAACCGCAAAAAAAGTCAGTAGTTAAGAGCTTTATGGGCTAACGCCGGAACATAAAGCTCTTAACTACTGTGCTATAAAGTATACTAACACCCATAAACTACCTATTAACCCCTAAACCGAGGCCCCCCCCACATCGCAAACCCTATAATAATTTTTTTTAACCCCTAATCTCCTGCTCCGGACACTGCCGCCACCTACATTATCCCTATGAACCCCTAATCTGCTGTCCCTAACATCGCCGACACCTATATTATATTTATTATCCCCTAATCTGCCCCCCCCACGTCGCCGCCACCTACCTACACTTATTAACCCCTAACCCCTTAACCACCTGTAAAATAAATCCTAACCTAAGTTACAAATACACCTAACACTACACTATCAAATTAATTAAATAAATTACCTAGAATTAGCTAAACTAAAATACAATTAAATAAACTAAATCTATAATACAAAAAAAACAAAAACACTAAATTACAGAAAATAAAAAAAATTACAAGAAGTTTAAGCTAAGTACACCTAATCTAAGCCCCCTAATTAAATAAAAAAGCCCCCCAAAATAATAAAATGCCCTACCCTATTCTAAATTACAAAGTAATCAGCTCTTTTACCAGCCTTTAAAAGGGCTTTTTGCGGGGCATTGCCCCAAAGTAATTAGCTCTTTTACCTGTAAAAAAAATACAACCCCCCCCAACATTAAAACCCACCACCCACATACCCCTACTCTAACCCACCCAAACCCCCCTTAAATAAACCTAACACTAACCCCCTGAAGATCTCCCTACCTTGAGTCGTCTTCACCCAGCAGAGCCGAATTCTTCATCCAAGCGGAACAAGAAGAGGTCCTCCATCCGGTAGAAGTCTTCATCCAAGCGGGGCAGAAGAGGTCTTCCATCCGATTAAAGTGTTCATCCAAGCGGCATCTTTCATCTTCATCCATCCGGAGCGGAGCGGCAGCATCCTGAAGACCTCCGACGCGGAACATCCATCCTGGCCGACGACTG
>NW_026512010.1:72500-125794 GCF_027579735.1 Bombina bombina
CCCTTTTAGGTGTAAAGACGCAAACCATTATTACTTACACAGAGCTTAGCTTATTTGTATTGTGCCCTTTTAGGTGTAAAGAGCAAACCATTATTGTATACACAGAGCTTAGCTTATTTGTATTGTGCCCTTTTAGGTGTAAAGACGCAAACCATTATTGTATACACAGAGCTTAGCTTATTTGTATTGTGCCCTTTTAGGTTTAAAGAGCAAACCATTATTGTATACACAGAGCTTAGCTTATTTGTATTGTGCCCTTTTAGGTTTAAAGAGCAAACCATTATTGTATACACAGAGCTTAGCTTATTTGTATCGTGCCCTTTTAGGTTTAAAGAGCAAACCATTATTGTATACACAGAGCTTAGCTTATTTGTATTGTGCCCTTTTAGGTGTAAAGACGCAAACCATTATTGTATACACAGAGCTTAGCTTATTTGTATTGTGCCCTTTTAGGTGTAAAGAGCAAACCATTATTACTTACACAGAGCTTAGCTTATTTGTATTGTGCCCTTTTAGGTGTAAAGACGCAAACCATTATTACTTACACAGAGCTTAGCTTATTTGTATCGTGCCCTTTTAGGTGTAAAGAGCAAACCATTATTACTTACACAGAGCTTAGCTTATTTGTATCGTGCCCTTTTAGGTGTAAAGACGCAAACCATTATTGTATACACAGAGCTTAGCTTATTTGTATTGTGCCCTTTTAGGTGTAAAGACGCAAACCATTATTACTTACACAGAGCTTAGCTTATTTGTATTGTGCCCCTTTAGGTGTAAAGACGCAAACCATTATTGTATACACAGAGCTTAGCTTATTTGTATTGTGCCCTTTTAGGTGTAAAGAGCAAACCATTATTGTATACACAGAGCTTAGCTTATTTGTATCGTGCCCTTTTAGGTGTAAAGAGCAAACCATTATTACTTACACAGAGCTTAGCTTATTTGTATCGTGCCCTTTTAGGTGTAAAGACGCAAACCATTATTGTATACACAGAGCTTAGCTTATTTGTATCGTGCCCTTTTAGGTTTAAAGAGCAAACCATTATTGTATACACAGAGCTTAGCTTATTTGTATTGTGCCCTTTTAGGTGTAAAGACGCAAACCATTATTGTATACACAGAGCTTAGCTTATTTGTATCGTGCCTTTTTAGGTGTAAAGACGCAAACCATTATTGTATACACAGAGCTTAGCTTATTTGTATCGTGCCCTTTTAGGTGTAAAGACGCAAACCATTATTGTATACACAGAGCTTAGCTTATTTGTATTGTGCCCTTTTAGGTGTAAAGACGCAAACCATTATTGTATACACAGAGCTTAGCTTATTTGTATTGTGCCCTTTTAGGTGTAAAGACGCAAACCATTATTGTATACACAGAGCTTAGCTTATTTGTATTGTGCCCTTTTAGGTGTAAAGAGCAAACCATTATTGTATACACAGAGCTTAGCTTATTTGTATTGTGCCCCTTTAGGTGTAAAGACGCAAACCATTATTACATACAAAGAGCTTAGCTTATTTGTATTGTGCCCTTTTAGGTGTAAAGAGCAAACCATTATTACTTACACAGAGCTTAGCTTATTTGTATCGTGCCCTTTTAGGTGTAAAGAGCAAACCATTATTACTTACACAGAGCTTAGCTTATTTGTATCGTGCCCTTTTAGGTGTAAAGACGCAAACCATTATTACTTACACAGAGCTTAGCTTATTTGTATCGTGCCCTTTTAGGTGTAAAGAGCAAACCATTATTGTATACACAGAGCTTAGCTTATTTGTATCGTGCCCTTTTAGGTGTAAAGACGCAAACCATTATTACATACAAAGAGCTTAGCTTATTTGTATTGTGCTCTTTTAGGTGTAAAGACGCAAACCATTATTGTATACACAGAGCTTAGCTTATTTGTATTGTGCCCTTTTAGGTGTAAAGAGAAAACCATTATTACTTACACAGAGCTTAGCTTATTTGCATCGTGCCCTTTTAGGTGTAAAGACGCAAAGCATTATTGTATACACAGAGCTTAGCTTATTTGTATCGTGCCCTTTTAGGCGTAAAGACGCAAACCATTATTACTTACACAGAGCTTAGCTTATTTGTATCGTGCCCTTTTAGGTGTAAAGAGCAAACCATTATTACATACACAGAGCTTAGCTTATTTGTATTGTGCCTTTTTAGGTGTAAAGAGCAAACCGTTATTACATACACAGAGCTTAGCTTATTTGTATTGTGCCTTTTTAGGTGTAAAGAGCAAACCGTTATTACATACACTGCCAAGGCATCTATCAGATCGTCCTGAGGATCCCTGGACCTGGATCCGTGTCTCAGGAGCTTGGCATTCTGATGAGATGCCATGAGATCCAGCTCCGGCCTGCCCCATCTGAGAATCAGGGTGGCAAAGACCTTCGGGTGGAGTTCCCATTCCCCCCGGATAAAATGTCTGCCTGCTCAAAAAATCCGCTTCACAGTTGTCCACTCCAGGGATGTAGATTGCTGACAGATAACAAGAGTGAGCCTCCACCCACCGAATTATCTTGGATACTTCTGTCATCACTAAGGAACTCCTTTTTCCTCCCTGATGACTGATGTAAGCCACAGTCGTGATGCTGTCCGACTGAAATCGGATGAATTTGGCCAAAGCCAACTGAGGCCAAGCCTGAAGAGCATTGAATATTGCCCTCAACTCGAGAATATTGATTGGAAGTAGAGACTCCGACCGAGACCACACACCCTGTGCCTTCAGGGAATTCCAGACTGCACCCCATCCTAGTAGACTGGCGTCCGTTGTCACTATCACCCATGAGGGTCCGTGGAAGCACGTCCCTTGGGACAGATGATCTTGCGACAACCACCAAAGAAGAGACAGTCTCTTGTCTCCTGATCTAGATCTATCTGAAGAGATAAATTTGCATAATCTCCATTCCACTGTCTAAGCATGCTCAGTTGTAGAGGCCTGAGATGAAAACGAGCAAACGGAATGATGTCCATTGCCGCCACCATCAATCCAATTACCTCCATGCACTGAACTACTGATGGCTGAGGATTGGACTGAAGGGATTGGCATGTATTCAGAATCTTTAACTTTCTGACTTCCGTCAAGAAGATTTTCATGGATATAGAGTATATTAGAGTTCCTAGGAAAGGAACCCTTGTCTGTGGAATTAGTGAACTCTATTCTAGATTCACCTTCCACCCGTGAGTCCTTAGAAAGGATAGGACCAAGTCGGTATGAGACTGTCAGCTGATAAGACAATGCCTGGATCAGAATATCGTCCAGATAAGGCGCCACTGCAGTGCCCCGCGGCCTGAGAACCGCCAGCAGAGACCCTAGAACCTTCGTGAAGATCCTGGCTGCCGTGGCCAGCCAAAAGGAAGGGCCACGAACTGAAAATGTTTGCCCAGAAAGGCAAACCTCAGGAACTGGTGATGATCTTTGTGGATAGGAATATGAAGATATGCATCCTTTAAGTCCACGGTAGTCATATTGACCCTCCTGGATCAATGGAAGAATTGTCCGAATAGTCTCCATCTTGAAGGATGGAACTCTGAGAAACTTGTTTAGACTCTTGAGATCTAAAATGGGTCGGAAAGTTCCCTCTTTCTTGGGAACCACAAAAAGATTTGAGTAAAACCCCTGCCCCTGTTCCTGTTTTGGAACGGGTCAAATTAATCCCATAGTGGAGAGGTCTTTTACACAACGTAAGAACGCCTCTCTTTTTATCTGGTCTACAGAATCTTCCCCTTGGGAAGGAATTTTTGAACTCCAACTGATACCCTTGAGACACGATATCTAGTGTCCAGGGATCCTGAACGTCTCTTATCCAAGCCTGGACAAAGAGCGAAAGTCTGCCCCCCACTAGATCCGGTCCCGGATCGAGGGCCGCCCCTTCATGCTGATTTGGAAGCAGCAGCGGGCTTCTTGGGTTGTTTACCCTTGGTCCAAGCCTGGTTGGGTCTCCAGGTGGACTTGGCTTGTGCAAAATTCCCTTCCTGTTTAGCAGAAGAGGAAGAGGGGACTCCCTTGAAATTTCGAAAGGAACGAAAATTACTCTGTCTACCCCTTTGCTTAGATGTTTTGTCCTGAGGGAGGAGGTGACCCTTACCTCCCGTAATATCAGAAATGATCTCTTTCAAGTCAGGCCCGAACAGGGTCTTTCCTTTGAAAGGAATAGTCAAAGGTTTGGATTTAGAGGACACATCCGCAGACCAAGATTTTAACCATAAAGCTCTGCGCACTAATATGGAAAATCCTGAATTCTTAGCCGCCAATTTGGCGATCTGAAAGGCGGCATCCGTAACAAAAGAATTAGCCAGCTTAAGGGCCTTAATTCTATCCATTATTTCTTCCAAAGAAGTCTCCGTCTTAAGAGACTCTTCTAGGGCGTCAAACCAAAAGGCAGCCGCAGTTGTGACTGGTACAATGCAGGCCGTCGGTTGTAGTAGAAACCCTTGATGAACATATAGCTTTTTTAGAAGACCCTCCAACTTTTTATCCATAGGGTCTTTGAAAGCACAACTGTCCTCAACAGGGATAATCATACGCTTAGCCAGGGTAGAGATAGCACCCTCCACCTTAGGGATCATTTGCCAAGAGTCCCGAACGGCGTCAGCTATAGGGTACATTTTCTTAAAAATAGGGGAAGGGGAGAACAGGATACCCGGCCTTTCCCATTCCCGCGTAACAATTTCCGAAATTCTCTTGGGAACCGGAAAAACATCAGAATAACATAATTTATGTAAGAACTTACCTGATAAATTCATTTCTTTCATATTAGCAAGAGTCCATGAGCTAGTGACGTATGGGATATACATTCCTACCAGGAGGGGCAAAGTTTCCCAAACCTCAAAATGCCTATAAATACACCCCTCACCACACCCACAATTCAGTTTAACGAATAGCCAAGAAGTGGGGTGATAAGAAAGGAGCGAAAGCATCAAAAAAATAAGGAATTGGAATAATTGTGCTTTATACAAAAAAAATCATAACCACCACAAAAAAAGGGTGGGCCTCATGGACTCTTGCTAATATGAAAGAAATGAATTTATCAGGTAAGTTCTTACATAAATTATGTTTTCTTTCATGTAATTAGCAAGAGTCCATGAGCTAGTGACGTATGGGATAGCAGATACCCAAGATGTGGAACTTCCACGCAAGAGTCACTAGAGAGGGAGGGATAAAATAAAGACAGCCAATTCCGCTGAAAAAATAATCCACAACCCAAATCAAAAAAATGAAATAATAAGCAGCAGAATCAAACTGCCTGAAGTACTTTTCTACCAAAAACTGCTTCTGAAGAAGAAAAAACATCAAAATGGTAGAATTTAGTAAAAGTATGCAAAGAAGACCAAGTTGCTGCTTTGCAAATTTGATCAACAGAAGCTTCATTACTAAAAGCCCAGGAAGTAGAAACTGACCTAGTAGAATGAGCTGTAATCCTTTGAGGCGGGGACTTACCCGACTCTACATAAGCATGATGAAGCAAAGACTTTAACCAAGATGCCAAAGAAATGGCAGAAGCCTTCTGACCTTTTCTGGAACCAGAAAAGATGACAAATAGACTAGAAGTCTTTCTAAAACCTTTAGTAGCTTCAACATAATATTTCAAAGCTCTAACTACATCCAAAGAATGTAAAGATTTCTCCAGAGAATTCTTAGGATTAGGACACAATGAAGGGACAACAATCTCTCTACTAATGTTGTTAGAATTCACAACCTTAGGTAAAAATTTAAATGAAGTCCGCAACACCGCCTTATCCTGATGAAATATCAGGAAAGGAGATTCACAGAAAGAGCAGATAACTCAGAAACTCTTCTAGCAGAAGAGATGGCTAAAAGGAACAACACTTTCCAAGAAAGTAATTTAATATCCAGAGAATGCATAGGTTCAAACGGAGGAGCCTGTAAAGCCCTCAGAACCAAATTAAGACTCCAAGGAGGAGAGATTGACTTAATGACAGGCTTGATACGAACCAAAGCCTGTACAAAACAATGAATATCAGGATGATTAGCAATATTTCTGTGAAAAAGAACAGAAAGAGCAGAGATTTGACCTTTCAAAGAGCTTGCAGACAAACCCTTATCCAAACCATCCTGAACTGTAAAATTCTTGGAATTCTAAAAGAATGCCAAGAGAATTAATGAGAAGAACACCAAGAAATGTAAGTCTTCCAGACTCGATAATAAATCTTTCTAGACACAGATTTACGAGCCTGTATCATAGTATTAATCACTGAGTCAGAGAAACCTCTATGACTAAGAATCAAGCGTTCAATCTCCATACCTTCAAATTTAATGATTTGAGATCCTGATGGAAAAAAGGGCCTTGAGATAGAAGGTCTGGCCTTAACGGAAGTGTCCAAGGTTGGCAACTTTCCACCCGAACGAGATCCGCATACCAAAACCTGTGAGGCCATGCTGGAGCCACCAGCAATACAAACGAACGTTCCATTAGAATTTTGGAAATCACTTTTGGAAGAAGAACTAGAGGCGGAAAGATATAAGCAGGTTGATAATTCCAAGGAAGCGACAGCGCGTCCACTGCTTCCGCCTGAGGATCCCTGGATCTGGACAGATACCTGGGAAGTTTCTTGTTTAGATGAGAGGCCATCAGATCTATTTCTGGAAGTCCCCAGATTTGAACAATCTGAAGAAATACCTCTGGGTGAAGAGACCATTCGCCCGGATCTAACTTCTGGCGAATCCGCTTCCCAATTGTCTACACCTGGGATATGAACCACAGAGATTAGACAGGAGCTGGATTCCGCCCATACAAGTATCCGAGATACTTCTTTCATAGCCTGAGGACTGTGAGTCCCCCCTTGATGATTGACATACGCCACGGTTGTGACATTGTCTGTCTGAAAACAAATAAACTATTCTCTCTTCAGAAGAGGCCAGAACTGAAGAGCTCTGAAAATCGCACGGAGTTACGAAATGTTGATTGGTAATTTCGCCTCCTGAAATTCCCAAACCCCCTGCGCTGTCAGAGATCCCCATACAGCTCCCCAACCTGAAAGACTCGCATCTGTTGAGATTACAGTCCAGGTTGGATGAACAAAAGAGGCTCCTTGAATTAGACGATGGTGATTCAACCACCAAGTCAGAGAAGATCGAACATTGGGATTTAAGGATAATAATTTTGATATCTTTGTATAATCCCTGCACCACTGGTTCAGCATACAAAGCTGAAGAGGTCTCATGTGAAAGCGAGCAAAGGGGATCGCGTCCGATGCAGCAGTCATGAGACCTAGAATTTCCATGCACAAAGCTACCGAAGGGAATGATTGAGACTGAAGGTTTCAACAAGCTAAAACCAACTTCAGACGTCTCTTTTCTGTTAGAGACAGAGTCATGGACACTGAATCTATTTGAAAACCCAAAAAGGTTACCTTTGTCTGAGGAATCAATGAACTCTTTGGTAAATTGATCCTCCAACCATGTCTTTGAAGAAACAACACAAGTTGATTCGTATGAGATTCTGCAGAATGTAAAGACTGAGCAAGTACCAAGATATCGTCCAAATAAGGAAATACAGCAATACCCTGTTCTCTGATCACAGAGAGAAGGGCACCGAGAACCTTTGAAAAAATCCTGAGAGCTGTTGCTAGGCCAAACGGAAGGGCAACAAACTGGTAATGCTTGTCTAGAAAAGAGAATCTCAGGAACGGATAGTGATCTGGATGAATTGGAAAATGAAGATATGCATCCTGTAAGTCTATTGTACACATATAATGCCCTTGCTGAACAAAAGGCAGAATAGTCCTTATAGTCACCATTTTGAATGTTGGTATCCTTAAATAACGATTCAATATTTTTAGATCCAGAAGTGGTCTGAAGGAATTCTCCTTCTTTGGTACAATGAATATATTTGAATAAAACCCCATACCCTGTTCCAGAACTGGAACTGGCACAATTACCCCAGCCAACTCTAGGTCTGAAACACATTTCAGAAATGCCTGAGCCTTCACTGGGTTTACTGAAATGCGAGAGAGAAAAAATCTTCTCACAGGTGGTCTTACCTTGAAACCTATTCTGTACCCTTGTGAAACAATGTTCTGAATCCAAAGACTGTGAATCGAATTGATCCAAATATCTTTGAAAAATCGTAACCTGCCCCCTACCAGCTGTGCTGGAATGAGGGCCGCACCTTCATGTGGACTTGGGAGCTGGTTGTGACTTTCTAAAAGGCTTGGATTTATTCCAGACTGGAGATGGTTTCCAAACGGAAACCGTTCCTTTAGGGGAAGGGTCAGGCTTCTGTTCCTTATTCTGACGAAAGGAACGAAAACGATTAGCAGCCCTGTATTTACCTTTACATTTTTTGTCCTGAGGCAAAAAGGTTCCTTTCCCCCCAGTAACAGTTGAAATAATCGAATCCAACTGTGAACCAAATAATTTATTACCTTGGAAAGAAAGAGAAAGTAAAGTTGACTTAGAAGTCATATCTGCATTCCAAGATTTAAGCCATAAAGCTCTTATAGCTAAAATAGCTGAAGACTTATACCTGACATAAATTCTAATGATATCAAAAATGGCATCACAAATAAAGTTATTAGCATGTTGAAGAAGTTTAACAATGCAATAAGCATTATGGTCTGACACTTGTTGCGCTAAAGCCTCCAACCAAAAAGTGGAAGCTGCAGCAACATCAGCCAAAGAAATAGCAGGTCTAAGAAGATTACCTGAACATAAAAAAGCTCTCCTTAGAAAGGATTCAAGCTTCCTATCTAAAGGATCCTTAAAGGAAGTACTATCCGCCGTAGGAATAGTAGTACGTTTAGCAAGAGTAGAGATAGCCCCATCAACTTTAGGGATTTTGTCCCAAAACTCTAATCTATCAGATGGCACAGGGTACAATTTCTTAAACCTTAGAGAATGAGTAAATGAGGTACCCAGACTATTCCATTCCCTAGAAATTACTTATGAAATAGCATCAGGAACTGGAAAAACTTCTGGAATAACTACATGAGGTTTAAAAACCGAATTTAAACGCTTAGTAGATTTAGTATCAAGAGGACTAGACTCCTCCATATCTAATGCAATCAATACTTCTTTAAGTAAAGAACGAATAAATTCCATTTTAAATAAATATGAAGATTTATCAGTGTCAACATATGAGGCAGAATCCTCTAAACCAGATAGATCCTCATCAGAAACAGATAAGTCAGAATGATGGCGGTCACTTAAAAATTCATCAGAAATATGAGAATTTTTAAAACAGAATTTATGCTTACCTGATAAATTACTTTCTCCAACGGTGTGTCCGGTCCACGGCGTCATCCTTACTTGTGGGAATATCTCTTCCCCAACAGGAAATGGCAAAGAGTCCCAGCAAAGCTGGCCATATAGTCCCTCCTAGGCTCCGCCCACCCCAGTCATTCGACCGACGGACAGGAGGAAAAATATAGGAGAAACCATATGGTACCGTGGTGACTGTAGTTTGAGAAAATAATTCATCAGACCTGATTAAAAAAACAGGGCGGGCCGTGGACCGGACACACCGTTGGAGAAAGTAATTTATCAGGTAAGCATAAATTCTGTTTCTCCAACATTGGTGTGTCCGGTCCACGGCGTCATCCTTACTTGTGGGAACCAATACCAAAGCTTTAGGACACGGATGAAGGGAGGGAGCAAATCAGGTTACCTAAACGGAAGGCACCACGGCTTGCAAAACCTTTCTCCCAAAAATAGCCTCCGAAGAAGCAAAAGTATCAAATTTGTAAAATTTGGCAAAAGTGTGCAGTGAAGACCAAGTCGCTGCCTTACATATCTGATCAACAGAAGCCTCGTTCTTGAAGGCCCATGTGGAAGCCACAGCCCTAGTGGAGTGAGCTGTGATTCTTTCAGGAGGCTGCCGTCCAGCAGTCTCGTAAGCCAATCGGATGATGCTTTTAAGCCAAAAGGAAAGAGAGATAGAAGTCGCTTTTTGACCTCTCCTTTTACCAGAATAGACGACAAACAGAGAAGATGTTTGTCTGAAATCTTTTGTAGCTTCTAAATAGAATTTTAGAGCACGGACTACGTCCAAATTGTGTAACAAACGTTCCTTCTTTGAAACTGGATTCGGACACAAAGAAGGTACAACTATCTCCTGGTTAATATTTTTGTTAGAAACAACCTTTGGAAGGAAACCAGGCTTAGTACGCAAAACCACCTTATCTGCATGGAACACCAGATAGGGCGGAGAACACTGCAGAGCAGATAACTCTGAAACTCTTCTAGCAGAAGAAATAGCAACCAAAAACAAAACTTTCCAAGATAACAACTTAATATCTATGGAATGTAGAGGTTCAAACGGAACCCCTTGAAGAACTGAAAGAACTAGATTTAAACTCCAGGGAGGAGTCAAAGGTCTGTAAACAGGCTTGATCCTAACCAGAGCCTGAACAAATGCTTGAACATCTGGCATAGCTGCCAGTCGTTTGTGTAGTAAGACAGATAAAGCAGAAATCTGTCCCTTTAGAGAACTCGCAGATAATCCTTTATCCAAACCTTCTTGCAGAAAGGAAAGAATCTTAGGAATTTTTACCTTATTCCAAGGGAATCCCTTGGATTCACACCAGCAGATATATCTTTTCCATATTTTATGGTAAATCTTTCTAGTTACCGGTTTTCTGGCCTGAACCAGAGTATCAATCACCGAATCTGAAAACCCACGCTTTGATAGAATCAAGCGTTCAATCTCCAAGCCGTCAGCTGGAGGGAGACCAGATTTGGATGTTCGAATGGACCCTGAACAAGAAGGTCCTGTCTCAAAGGTAGCTTCCATGGTGGAACCGATGACATATTCACCAGGTCTGCATACCAAGTCCTGCGTGGCCACGCAGGAGCTATCAAGATCACCGAGACCCTCTCGTGTTTGATCCTGGCTACCAGCCTGGGAATGAGAGGAAACGGTGGGAACACATAAGCTAGGTTGAAGGTCCAAGGCGCTACTAGTGCATCCACTAGAGTCGCCTTGGGATCCCTGGATCTGGACCCGTAGCAAGGAACCTTGAAGTTCTGACGAGATGCCATCAGATCCATGTCTGGAATGCCCAATAATTGAGTCAACTGGGCAAAGATCTCCGGATGGAGTTCCCACTCCCCCGGATGGAATGTCTGACGACTCAGATAATCCGCTTCCCAGTTTTCCACACCTGGGATGTGGATCGCAGATAGATGGCAGGAGTGATTCTCCGCCCATTGTATTATTTTGGTTACTTCTTTCATCGCCAGGGAACTTCTTGTTCCCCCTGATGATTGATATACGCAACAGTCGTCATGTTGTCTGATTGGAATCTTATGAATCTGGCCTTTGCAAGCTGAGGCCAAGCCCTGAGAGCATTGAATATCGCTCTTAGTTCCAGAATGTTTATCGGGAGAAGAGACTCTTCCCGAGACCATAGTCCCTGAGCTTCCAGGGATTCCCAGACCGCACTCCAGCCCACTAGACTGGCGTCGGTCGTGACAATGACCCACTCTGGTCTGCGGAAGCTCATTCCCTGGGATAGGTGGTCCAGGTATATCCACCAACGGAGTGAATCTCTGGTCTTCTGATCTACTTGAATCACTGGAGACAAGTCTGTATAGTCCCCATTCCACTGTTTCAGCATGCACAGTTGTAATGGTCTTAGATGAATTCGCGCAAAAGGAACTATGTCCATTGCTGCAACCAACAACCCTACTACTTCCATGCACTGAGCTATGGAAGGACGTGGAACAGAATGAAGAACTTGACAAGCGCTTAGAAGTTTTGACTTTCTGACATCTGCCAGAAAGATCCTCATTTCTAAGGAATCTATTATTGTTCCCAGGAAGGGAACTCTTGTTGACGGAGACAGAGAACTTTTTTCTATGTTCACCTTCCATCCGTGAGATCTGAGAAAGGCCAGAACGATGTCTGTATGAGCCTTTGCTTTTGAAAGAGACGACGCTTGTATTAGAATGTCGCCCAAGTATGGTACTACTGCAATGCCCCTCGGTCTTAGAACCGCTAGAAGGGACCCGAGTACCTTTGTGAAAATCCTTGGAGCAGTGGCTAATCCGAATGGGAGGGCCACAAACTGGTAATGTTTGTCCAGAAAGGTGAACCTTAGGAACTGATGATGTTCTTTGTGGATAGGAATATGTAGGTACGCATCCTTTAGATCCACGGTAGTCATAAATTGACCTTCCTGGATAGTGGGTAGAATCGTTCGAATGGTTTCCATTTTGAACGATGGTACCCTGAGAAATTTGTTTAGGATCTTTAAATCCAGAATTGGTCTGAAGGTTCCCTCTTTTTTGGGAACTACGAACAGATTTGAGTAAAATCCCATTCCTTGTTCCGTCATTGGAACTGGGTGTATCACTCCCATCTTTAGCAGGTCTTCTACACAATGTAAGAACGCCTGTCTCTTTATTTGGTTTGAGGATAAGTGAGACATGTGGAACCGTCCCCTTGGGGGTAGTTCCTTGAATTCTAGAAGATAACCCTGAGAAACTATTTCTAGCGTCCAGGGATCCTGAACATCTCTTGCCCAAGCCTGAGCAAAGAGAGAGAGTCTGCCCCCACTAGATCCGGACCCGGATCGGGGGCTACTCCTTCATGCTGTTTTGTTAGCGGTAGCAGGCTTCTTGGTCTGCTTACCCTTGTTCCAGCCTTGCATCGGTTTCCAGGCTGGTTTGGACTGTGAGGCATTACCCTCTTGCTTAGAGGATGCAGAATTAGAGGCCGGTCCGTTCCTGAAATTACGAAAGGAACGAAAATTAGACTTATTCTTGGCCTTGAAAGGCCTATCTTGTGGGAGGGCGTGGCCCTTTCCCCCAGTGATGTCTGAGATAATCTCTTTCAATTCTGGTCCAAAGAGAGTTTTACCCTTGAAGGGGATGTTAAGCAATTTTGTCTTGGATGATACATCCGCTGACCAAGACTTTAGCCAAAGCGCTCTGCGCGCCACAATTGCAAACCCTGAATTTTTCGCCGCTAATCTAGCTAATTGCAAAACGGCATCTAAAATAAAAGAGTTAGCCAACTTAAGTGCGTGAACTCTGTCCATAACCTCCTCATATGGAGTCTCTCTACTGAGCGACTTTTCTAGTTCCTCAAACCAGAACCACACTGCTGTAGTGACAGGAACAATGCACGAAATGGGTTGTAGAAGGTAACCTTGCTGTACAAAAATCTTTTTAAGCAAACCTTCCAATTTTTTATCCATAGGATCTTTGAAAGCACAACTATCTTCGATAGGAATAGTAGTGCGCTTGTTTAGAGTAGAAACTGCCCCCTCGACCTTAGGGACTGTCTGCCATAAGTCCTTTCTGGGGTCGACCATAGGAAATAATTTCTTAAATATAGGAGGGGGAACAAAAGGTATGCCGGGCTTCTCCCACTCCTTATTCACTATGCACCGGAACCTCTAGGAACTTGTCCATCTTGCATAATTTTTCTGGAATGACCAAGTTGTCACAATCATCCCGAGTAGATAACACCTCCTTAAGCAGTGCGCGGAGATGTTCTAATTTAAATTTAAATGTCACAACATCAGGTTCAGCCTGTTGAGAAATTTTTTCTGAATCTGAAATTTCCCCTTCTGACAAAACCTCCCTCATGGCCCCTTCAGATTGGTGTGAGGGTATGACAGAACAATTATCATCAGCGCCCTCCTGCTCTTCAGTGTTTAAAACAGAGCAATCGCGCTTTCTCTGATATGCAGGCATTTTGGATAAAATATTTGCTATGGAGTTATCCATTACAGCCGTCAATTGTTGTATGGTAATAAGCATTGGCGCGCTAGAAGTACTAGGGGCCTCCTGCGTGGGCAAAACTGGCGTAGACACAGAAGGAGATGATGTAGAACCATGTCTACTCCCTTCACTTGAAGAATCATCTTGGGCAATTTCATTATTTGTGGCAGTACTGTCCTTACTTTGTTTGGACGCTATGGCACAATTATCACACATTTTTGAAGGGGGAGACACATTGGCTTTCATACATATAGAACATAGCTTATCTGAAGGCACAGACATGTTAAACAGGCTTAAACTTGTCAATAAAGCACAAAAACCGTTTTAAAACAAAACCGTTACTGTCTTTAAATTTTAAACAGAGCACACTTTATTACTGAATATGTGAAAATATATGAAGGAATTGTTCAAAATTTACCAAAATTTCACCACAGTGTCATAAAGCATTAAAAGTATTGCACACCAATTTTCAGAGCTTTAACCCTTAAAATAACGAAACCGGAGCAGGTTACAGATTTAACCCCTATACAGTCCCAGCTACAGACTTTGCTGTGACTTTACCAAGCCCAGAGGGGAATACGATACCAAATGACGCCTTCTAGGAACTTTTCTAACTACTCTCAGTTCCTCACACATGCATCTGCATGTCTTGCACTCAAAAACAACTGCGCAGTAATGGCGCGAAAATGAGGCTCAGCCTACAACTGGGAAGGCCCTTCCTGACTGGAAAAGGTGTCTAACATAGTGCCTGACGTTAAAAAAACGTTCCCCAAGTTTATAAGTGTGAATTATTAGCATAAACATGTATAAAATGTCCAAATAAAGCAATCGATTTAGCCCATAAAAGTGTCTACCAGTTTTATAGCCCATATTAAGCCCTTTATTCTGTTTGAGACTAAGAAAATGGCTTACCGGTCCCCATGAGGGGAAATGACAGCCTTCCAGCATTACACAGTCTTGTTAGAAATATGGCTAGTCATACCTTAAGCAGAAAAGTCTGCTAACTGTTTCCCCCAACTGAAGTTACTTCATCTCAACAGTCCTATGTGGAAACAGCAATCGATTTTAGTTACTGTCTGCTAAAATCATCTTCCTCTCACAAACAGAAATCTTCATCTTTTCCTGTTTCAGAGTAAATAGTACATACCAGCACTATTTTAAAATAACAAACTCTTGATAGTAGAATAAAAAAAAACTACAACTAAACACCACATACTCTTAACCATCTCCGTGGAGATGTTGCCTGTGCAACGGCAAAGAGAATGACTGGGGTGGGCGGAGCCTAGGAGGGACTATATTGCCAGCTTTGCTGGGACTCTTTGGCATTTCCTGTTGGGGAAGAGATATTCCCACAAGTAAGGATGACGCCGTGGACCGGACACACCAATGTTGGAGAAAAGACCTTTTACGTTTGCTGGAAGGAGGAATAACAGACAGAGCCTTCCTAATAGAATTAGAAACAAATTCTTTCACATTCACAGGGACATCCTGAACATTAGATGTTGAAGGAAAAACAATGGGTAAAGGACTATTACTAATGGAAACACTATCTGCATTAGAAAGTTTATCATGACAGCTAACACAAACTACAGCCGGAGGAACAGATACCAAAAGTTTACAACAAATGCACTTAACTTTGGTAGAACCAGCATCAGGCAGTGTCTTTCCAGAAATAGATTCTGATCCAGGGTCAGGTTGAGACATCTTGCAATATGTAATAGAAAAAACAACATATAAAGCAAAATGATCAAATTCCTTAAATGACAGTTTCAGGAATGGGAAAAAATGCCAAATGAACAAGCCTCTAGCAACCAGAAGCAATGAAAAAGTGAGACTTAAATAATGTGGAAAAAAGTGGAGACAAAAATGACGCCCACATTTTTTGGCGCCAAGTATGACGCCCACATTATTGGCGGCAAGAACAACGCCCATATTTTTTGGCGCCAAGAATGACGCCACATCCTCTGATGGCGAAAAAAACCACACCCACATTTTTTGGCGCAAAAGAACGTCTGAACACATAAACGTCAAAAATGACGCAACCACGTATAAACTTCCGGCGTCAATTAAGGCGCCGGAAATGAAAAAAATTTGCCCCTAAAAAGTTTGCGCCAAGAATGACGCAATAAATTGAAGCATTTCAGCCCCCGCGAGCCTGAAATCCTCGCAGGGAAAAAAGTCAATTGAAAATAATTTTAAGGTAAGAAAAAATATTTATTCATATGCATTATCCCAAAAAATGAAACTGACAGTCTGAATGAAGGAATACTGATTATCCTGAATCATGGCAAATATAAGTTTAAACACATATATTTAGAACTTTACATATAAAGTGCCCAACCATAGCTTAGAGTGTCATAAATAAAATAAGACTTACTTACCCTAAGACACTCATCTACATATAGTAGATAGCCAAACCAGTACTGAAACGAGAATCAGTAGAGGTAATGGTATATAAGAGTATATCGTCGATCTGAAAAGGGAGGTAGGAGAAGAAATCTCTACGACCGATAACAGAGAACCTATGAAATAGATCCCCTAGAGGAAGACCATTGTATTCAAATAGGCAATACTCTCTTCACATCCCTCTGACATTCACTGCACTCTGAGAGGAAAAACCGGGCTCCAGCCTGCTGCGAAGCGCATATCAACGTAGAATCTAGCACAAACTTACTTCACCACCCCCATGGGAGGCAAAGTTTGTAAAACTGAATTAATGAATTGTGGGTGTGGTGAGGGTGTATTTATAGGCATTTTGAGGTTTGGGAAACTTTGCCCCTCCTGGTAGGAATGTATATCCCATACGTCACTAGCTCATGGACTCTTGCTAATTACATGAAAGAAAAGAAGGAACCTCTAAGTATTTGTCCATCTTACACAATTTCTCTGGCGGTACCACAATAGAGTCACAGTCGTCCAGAGTCATCAAAACCTCCCGCAGCAACAGACGGAGGTGTTCAAGTTTAAATCTGAAAGACATGACGTCCAACTCTATCTGGGACAATACACTTCCTGAGTCAGACAGTTCCCCCTCAGACAGGGTCTCCCTACCCCCCACTTCAGAGCCCTGGGAGGGTACATCGGAGATAGCCATCAAAGCGTCAGAAGTCGCAGGGACCACATGGGCTTCTGTCCTGCTGCGTTTGCCCTGTAACACTGGCAACTTAGACAAAACTTCTGTAAGAGTGGATGACATAACTACAGCCATATCCTGCAGAGTGAATGAAGTGGACGCGGTTGAAGAACATGGCGTCGCTTGGGTTGGTGTTAAAGGTTGTGACGCTTGGGGAGAAAGATGCGGCATACCCTGGTTCTCATCAGACTGAGAAGCATCCTTAGACAGAGTTGCATTAAAGAAAATTTGTTCTTTACATTGTAAAGCCCTCTCAGTACTTCAGGGACAAAAAGTAATAGGGGGTTC
Source organism: Bombina bombina (assembly GCF_027579735.1). NCBI lineage: Eukaryota > Metazoa > Chordata > Amphibia > Anura > Bombinatoridae > Bombina > Bombina bombina. The sequence goes on from NW_026512010.1 coordinate 89,622, forward strand.
CACATTGGCATCTAAACACATAGAACAAGTGTGTTCCAGAAGCTCAGCCATGACAAAAAGCAGGTAATAGCAATATTGGTTGTGGTACTAATTAAAAATAACTCTAGTAAAAATAGTTTTGCAAAACAAGTGTACTGTGACTTTAAAAATAAAACTCTTTAGTTTTTAATATGCTGTAACAAAAAAACTGTGTAAAAACAGTTTAAAAGCAGGGGTCACTATAATGACTTTCACCCCTATAAAAGTACACTCTACAATTTATTCAAAGTAAATCACTCGCCTACCTGTCCCCACGATCCAGTCAATAATATTCCGTGGACTGCGTGCCTAAGACCGCTTGTGAATTTCTGTTGAATAAAACAAGCGGACTTAGAAGAACACTGGAGCCTCGAGGTACACTGTCGGAACCTTGGGAAACCAACTGCGCGATTGAGCACGTAACATTAAGCCCCGCCCTTCGTGGGCGTTAGTCTAAACTCCCATAAGGAGAACCGCATGACCTCCACAAGTTGTAATGCAAACACCAAAATAAAACTGAACCGCTCTCATTCAAAAGTCACCTTTGAATAAAGAATGCGCCCCCATCCATGCTCATGTATAAGCACCGGATTATAGAAACAAATATCCCCAGCATCAAGCCCACTCTCAATGCGACCGGGCTAGTGTTCAAAAGACCCAGTATAACTAGCAACTGAATTCCTAGGGTAACCTAACGTGTCAGCATACATCCTATCAGGGGGGAAACATCCATGCATATCACACACTTGCAAGTTGATTACCCCCTCTTGTTGTAGCAAATCATGGCCAGTCTGTTCTGAGCTTGTGTCGATTCCCCAGAAAAAAAGACTGTACATACCTCAATGCTGGTGCAGTCTGCACCTATCCCACACGAAGAAGAGAGTCTTTCATTACCTCCTGTAGATCTGTGGGGACAAACAGGGCCTTAGATAATATCTGCTAAGACCATCAGCAGGGCAGCAACAGTATGGGAGACACAGAGAAGTGTAGAATCTCCTCAGCTCCCAATATTTAAAAGCCTGTAGCTTTACCCCTAATAAAAATAGCACTCACTTGTACTATATTAAAATAATAAACTCTTGATTAAAGAATCTAAACTAACACCTCACTTTACCTCTTCCTATCACTAACACAGGCAAAGAGAATGACTGGGGTGGGAGGGAAGGGAGGAGCTATATATATATATATATATATATATATATATATATATATATATATATATATACACAGCTCTGCTGTGGTGCTCTTTGCCTCCTCCTGCTGACCAGGAGGCGATATCCCATAAATAAGGATGAAATCCGTGGACTCGTCATATCTTGTAAACGAAAACTAGAAGAAAGGGGCAAGAAGACTGCAAGGCAAACGCATCTAAGTGCAGATTAAAAACAACAATTTATTAACAGGATTCCCTGTCCAAGAAAGCTACTCACACGATTTAAAATACCAATGAGCATAAAACAGAAAAGATGCATGGCAAACCAGCTCCTGCGTTCACAGGGCTGTGTTCTCCTCCTCCCACCAACACCTGATTGGTTCAGCAGGTAAGTGTGTGTCCTTATGCGGCTGAAATGCTGTGTTCACAAAGCAGTCCTAGATAACTAGTGACCAACCTCCAGTGCAATGTCTGGAGTGAGAACACATAAAAACATAATTTATGTAAGAACTTACCTGATAAATTCATTTCTTTCATATTGGCAAGAGTCCATGAGCTAGTGACGTATGGGATATACAATCCTACCAGGAGGGGCAAAGTTTCCCAAACCTCAAAATGCCTATAAATACACCCCTCACCATACCCACAATTCAGTTTAACGAATAGCCAAGCAGTGGGGTGGATAAAGAAAGGAGTAGAAAGCATCAACAAAGGAAATTTGGAAATAATTGTGCTTTATACAAAAAATCATAACCACCATAAAAAGGGTGGGCCTCATGGACTCTTGCCAATATGAAAGAAATTAATTTATCAGGTAAATTCTTACATAAATTATGTTTTCTTTCATGTAATTGGCAAGAGTCCATGAGCTAGTGACATATGGGATAGCAATACCCAAGATGTGGATCTCCATTCAAGAGTCACTAGAGAGGGAGGGAATAAAATAAAAACAGCCATAATCTGCTGAAAAAAATGAATCCACAACCCAAAAATATAAGTTTATTTCATTTGAAAGAAAAAAACTTAAAAGCAGAAGAATCAAACTGAAACAGCTGCCTGAAGAACTTTTCTACCAAAAACTGCTTCAGAAGAAGCAAATACATCAAAACGGTAGAATTTAGTAAATTAATGCAAAGAGGACCAAGTTGCCGCTTTGCAAATCTGATCAACTGAAGCTTCATTGTTAAAAGCCCACGAAGTGGAGACTGATCTAGTAGAATGAGCTGTAATTCTCTGAGGCGGGGCCTGACCCGACTCAAAATAAACTTGATGAATCAAAAGTGAAGCCAAGGAAATAGCAGAAGCCTTCTGACCTTTCCTAGGACCAGAAAATAAAACAAATAGACTGGAAGTCTTCCTGAAATCTTTAGTAGCTTCTACATAATATTTCAAAGCTCTTACCACATCCAAAGAATGTAAGGAACTTTCCAAATAATTCATAGGATTAGGACACAAGGAAGGGACAACAATTTCTCTATTAATGTTGTTAGAATTCACAACCTTAGGTAAAAATTAAAAAGAAGTCCGCAAAACTGCCTTATCCTGATGAAAAAGATCAGAAAAGGAGACTCACAAGAAAGAGCAGATAACTCAAACTCTTCTAGCAGAAGAGATGGCAAAAAGGAACAACACTTTCCAAGAAAGTAGTTAAATGTCCAAAAAATGCATAGGTTCAAATGGAAGAACCTGTAAAGCCGTCAGAACCAAATTAAGACTCCAAGGAAGAGAAATTGATTAAATAACAGGCTTAATAATAACTAAAGCCGGTACAAAACAGTGTATCAGGAAGTATAGCAATCTTTCTGTGAAATAAAAAAGAAAGAGCGGAGATTTGTCCTTTCAAGGAACTTGCAGACAAACACTTATCCAAACCGTCCTGAAGAAACTGTAAAATTCTAGGAATTCTAAAAGAATGCCAGGAGAATTTATGAGAAGAACACCATGAAATGTAAGTCTTCCAAACACTATAATAAATCTTTCTAGAAACAGATTTACGAGCATGTAACATAGTATTAATCACTCAGTCAGAGAAACCTCTATGACTTAGTACTAAGAGTTCAATTTCCATACCTTCAAATTTAATGATTTGAGATCCTGATGGAAAAATGCACCTTGAGATAGTAGGTCTGGCCGAACGGAAGTGGCCAAAACAGGCAACTGGACATCCAAACCAGATCCGCATACCAAAACCTAAGTGGCCATGCTGGAGCCATCAGCAACACAAATGATTGTTCCATGATGATTTTGGAGATCACTCTTGGAAGGAGAACTAGAGGCGGGAAAATGTAAGCAGGATGATAACACCAAGGAAGTGTCAGCGCATCCCCTGCTTCCGCCTGAACATCCCTGGACCTGGACAGGTATCTGGGAAGTTTCTTGTTTAGATGAGAGGCCATGAGATCTATCTCTGGAAGACCCCACAACTGAACAATCTAAGAAAACACATCTGGATGAAGAGACCACTCCTCTGGATGTAAAGTCTGGCGGCTGAGATAATCCGCCTCCCAATTGTCTACACCTGGGATAAGCACCGCAGAGATTAGACAAGAGCTGGATTCCGGCCAAACAAGTATCCGAGATACTTTTTTCATAGCTTGGGGACTGTGAGTCTCACCCTGATGATTGACATATGCCACTGTTGTGATATTTTCTGTCTGAAAACAAATGAACAGTTCTCTCTTTAGCAGAGGCCAAAACTGAAGAGCCGTGAGAATTGCAAGGAGTTCTAAAATATTTAATGGTAATCTCGCCTCTTGAGATTTCCAAATCCCTTGTGCTGTCAGAGATCCCCAAACAGCTCCCCAACCTGAAAGACTCGCATCTGTTGTGATCACAGTCCAGGTTGGCCGAACAAAAGAAGCCCCTTGAACTAAACAATGGTGATCTATCCACCATGTCAGAGAGTGTCGTACATTAATTACGCATACAAAACTGTAGAGGTCTCATGTGAAAACGAGCAAAGGGGATCGCGTCCGATGCTGCAGTCATGAGACCTAAAACTTCCATGCACATAGCCAATGAAGGGAATGACCGAGACTGAAGGTGCCGGCATGCTGCAACCGATTTTAAACGTCTCTTGTCTGTTAGAGACAGAGTCATAGACACTGAATCTATCTGGAAGCCTAAAAAGGTGACCCTTGTCTGAGGAATCAAGAAACTTTTGGTAAATTGATCCTCCAACCATGTTTCTAAAGAAACAACACTAGTTGATTCGTGTGAGATTCTGCAGTACGCAAAGACTGAGCTAGTACCAAGATATCGTCCAAATAAGGACACACCGCAATACCCTGTTCTCTGATTACAGAGAGTAGGGCACCCAGAACCTTTGAAAAGATTCTTGGAGCTGTTGCTAGGCCAAATGGAAGAGCAACAAATTGGTAATGCTTGTTTAGAAAAGAGAATCTCAGAAACTGATAATGTTCTGGATGAATTGGAATATGAAGGTATGCATCCTGCAAGTCTATTGTGGACATATAATGTCCTTGCTGAACAAAAGGCAGAATAGGCCTTATAGTCACCATCTTGAAAGTTGATACTCTTACATAACGATTCAAAATTTTTAAGATCCAGAACTGGTCTGAATAAATTTTCCTTCTTTGGTACAATGAATAGATTTGAATAAAACCCCAAACCTTGTTCCTGAGGAGGAACTGGCATGATTACCCCTGAAGACTCCAGGTGTGAAACACACTTCAGGAAAGCCTGAGCTTTTACTGGATTTACTGGGATACATGAGAGAAAAAATCTTCTCACAGGAGGTCTTACTCTGAATCCTATTCGATACCCTTGAGAGACAATGCTCTAAATCCATTCATTTTGGACAGATTTTATCCAAATATCTTTTGAAAAAACATAATTTATGCTTACCTGATAAATTCCTTTCTTCTGTAGTGTGATCAGTCCACGGGTCATCATTACTTGTGGGATATTAACTGCTCCCCTACAGGAAGTGCAAGAGGATTCACCCAGCAGAGTTGCTATAAAGCTCCTCCCCTCTACGTCACCTCCAGTCATTCGACCAAGGACCAACGAGAAAGGAGAAGCCAAGGGTGTAGTGGTGACTGGAGTATAATTTAAAAAATATTTACCTGCCTTAAAAAACAGGGCGGGCCGTGGACTGATCACACTACAGAAGAAAGGAATTTATCAGGTAAGCATAAATTATGTTTTCTTCTGTTAAGTGTGATCAGTCCACGGGTCATCATTACTTGTGGGATACCAATACCAAAGCAAAAGTACACGGATGACGGGAGGGATAGGCAGGCTCTTTATACAGAAGGAACCACTGCCTGAAGAACCTTTCTCCCAAAAATAGCCTCCGAGGAAGCAAAAGTGTCAAATTTGTAAAATTTGGAAAAAGTATGAAGCGAAGACCAAGTTGCAGCCTTGCAAATCTGTTCAACAGAGGCCTCATTCTTAAAGGCCCAAGTGGAAGCCACAGCTCTAGTGGAATGAGCTGTAATTCTTTCAGGAGGCTGCTGTCCAGCAGTCTCATAAGCTAAACGAATTATGCTACGAAGCCAAAAAGAGAGAGAGGTAGCAGAAGCTTTTTGACCTCTCCTCTGACCAGAGTAAACGACAAACAGGGAAGACGTTTGTCGAAAATCTTTAGTTGCCTGTAAATAAAATTTAAGGGCACGAACTACATCCAGATTGTGCAAAAGACGTTCCTTCCTCGAAGAAGGATTTGGGCACAAGGATGGAACAACAATCACCTGATTGATATTCCTGTTAGTGACTACCTTAGGTAAGAACCCAGGTTTAGTACGCAGAACTACCTTATCCGAGTGAAAAATCAAATAAGGAGAATCACAATGTAAGGCTGATAACTCAGAGACTCTTCGAGCCGAGGAAATAGCCATTAAAAATAGAACTTTCCAAGATAACAACTTTATATCAATGGAATGAAGGGGTTAAAACGGAACACCCTGTAAAACGTTAAGAACAAGGTTTAAACTCCATGGTGGAGCCACAGCTTTAAACACAGGTTTAATCCTGGCCAAAGCCTGACAAAAAGCCTGAACGTCTGGAACTTCTGACAGACGCTTGTGTAACAGAATGGACAGAGCTGAGATCTGTCCCTTTAAGGAACTAGCGGATAACCCCTTTTCTAAACCTTCTTGTAGAAAAGACAATATCCTAGGAATCCTAACCTTACTCCAAGAGTAACCTTTGGATTCGCACCAATATAGGTATTTACGCCATATTTTATGGTAAATCTTTCTGGTAACAGGCTTCCTAGCCTGTATTAAGGTATCAATAACTGACTCAGAAAAACCACGCTTTGATAAGATCAAGCGTTCAATTTCCAAGCAGTCAGCTTCAGAGAAGTTAGATTTTGATGTTTGAAAGGACCCTGAATCAGAAGGTCCTGTTTCAGAGGTAAGGACCAAGGTGGACAGAATGACATGTCCACCAGATCTGCATACCAAGTCCTGCGTGGCCATGCAGGCGCTATTAGAATCACTGATGCTTTCTCCTGTTTGATTCTGGCAATCAATCGAGGAAGCATCGGGAAAGGTGGAAACACATAAGCCTTCCTGAAGGTCCATGGTGCTGTCAAGGCATCTATCAGGACCGCTCCCGGATCCCTGGATCTGGACCCGTAGCGCGGAAGCTTGGCGTTCTGTCGAGACGCCATGAGATCTATCTCTGGTTTGCCCCAACGTCGAAGTATTTGGGCAAAGACCTCTGGATGAAGTTCCCACTCCCCCGGATGAAAAGTCTGACGACTTAAGAAATCCGCCTCCCAGTTCTCCACTCCCGGGATGTGGATTGCAGACAGGTGGCAAGAGTGAGACTCTGCCCAGCGAATTATCTTCGATACTTCCATCATTGCTAGGGAGCTTCTTGTCCCTCCCTGATGGTTGATATAAGCTACAGTCGTGATGTTGTCCGACTGGAACCTGATGAACCCCCGAGTTGTTAACTGGGGCCCAGCCAGAAGAGCATTGAGGACTGCTCTCAATTCCAGAATGTTTATTGGAAGAAGACTCTCCTCCTGATTCCATAGTCCCTGAGCCTTCAGAGAATTCCAGACAGCGCCCCAACCTAGTAGGCTGGCGTCTGTTGTTACAATTGACCAGTCTGGCCTGCTGAATGGCATTCCCCTGGACAGATGTGGCCGATAAAGCCACCATAGAAGAGAATTTCTGGTCTCTTGATTCAGATTTAGAGTGTTGAATGGAATGAAGGACACGGCATGCATTTTGAAGTTTTGTTAACCTGTCCTCTGTCAGGTAAATCTTCATTTCTACAGAATCTATCAGAGTCCCCAGGAAGGGAACTCTTGTGAGTGGAAAGAGAGAACTTTTCTCTTCGTTCACTTTCCATCCATGCGACCTTAGAAATGCCAGTACTATCTCTGTATGAGATTTGGCAGTTTGAAAGCTTGAAGCTTGTATCAGTATGTCGTCTAAGTACGGAGCTACTGAAATTCCTCGCGGTCTTAGTACCGCCAGAAGAGTGCCCAGAACCTTTGTGAAGATTCTTGGAGCCGTAGCCAGTCCGAATGGAAGAGCTACAAACTGGTAATGCCTGTCTAAAAAGGCAAACCTTAGATACCGGTAATGACTTCTGTGAATCGGTATGTGAAGGTAAGCATCCTTTAAATCCACTGTGGTCATGTACTGACCCTCTTGGATCATGGGCAAAATTGTTCGAATAGTTTCCATCTTGAACGATGGAACTCTTAGGAATTTGTTTAGGATCTTTAAATCCAAGATTGGCCTGAAGGTTCCCTCTTTTTTGGGAACTACAAACAGATTTGAGTAAAACCCTTGTCCTTGTTCCAACCGCGGAACTGGATGGATCACTCCCATTAATAAAAGATCTTGTACGCAGCGTAGAAACGCTTCCTTCTTTGTTAGGTTTGTTGACAACCTTGACAGATGAAATCTCCCTCTTGGGGGAGAGGATTTGAAGTCCAGAAGGTATCCCTGAGATATGATCTCTAACGCCCAGGGATCCTGAACATCTCTTGCCCAAGCCTGGGCGAAGAGGGAAAGTCTGCCCCCCACTAGATCCGGTCCCGGATCGGGGGCCCTCAATTCATGCTGTCTTAGGGGCAGCAGCAGGTTTTCTGGCCTGTTTGCCCCTGTTCCAGGACTGGTTAGGTTTCCAGCCTTGTCTGTAGCGAGCAACAGCTCCTTCCTGTTTTGGTGCAGAGGAAGTTGATGCTGCTCCTGCTTTGAAATTACGAAAGGAACGAAAATTGGACTGTCTAGCCTTGGCTTTGGCCTTGTCCTGAGGCAGGGCATGACCTTTACCTCCTGTAATGTCAGCAATAATCTCTTTCAAGCCGGGCCCGAATAAGGTCTGCCCTTTGAAAGGAATATTAAGCAATTTAGATTTAGACGTAACATCAGCTGACCAGGATTTCAGCCACAGAGCTCTGCGTGCCTGAATGGCGAATCCTGAATTTTTAGCCGCAAGTTTAGTTAAATGTACTACGGCATCTGAAATAAATGAATTAGCTAACTTAAGGAATTTAAGTTTGTGTGTGATGTCATCTAGTGTGGATGATTGAAGTGTCTCTTCCAGAGACTCAAACCAAAATGCTGCTGCAGCCGTGACAGGTGCAATACATGCAAGAGGTTGCAATATAAATCCTTGTTGAACAAACATTTTCTTAAGGTAACCCTCTAATTTTTTATCCATTGGATCTGAAAAAGCACAGCTATCCTCCACTGGGATAGTGGTACGCTTAGCTAAAGTAGAAACTGCTCCCTCCACCTTAGGGACCATTTGCCATAAATCCCGTGTGGCGGCGTCTATTGGAAACATTTTTCTAAATATAGGAGGGGGTGAGAAAGGCACACCGGGTCTATCCCACTCCTTAGTAACAATGTCAGTAAGTCTCTTAGGTATAGGAAAAACGTCAGTACTCGTCGGTACCGCAAAATATTTATCCAACCTACACATTTTTTCTGGGATTGCAACTGTGTTACAATCATTCAGAGCCGCTAATACCTCCCCTAGTAACACACGGAGGTTCTCAAGCTTAAATTTAAAATTTGAAATGTCTGAGTCCAGTTTATTTGGATCAGAACCGTCACCCACAGAATGAAGCTCTCCGTCTTCACGTTCTGCAAACTGTGACGCAGTATCAGACATGGCCCTTGCATTATCAGCGCACTCTGTTCTCACCCCAGAGTGATCACGTTTACCTCTTAGTTCTGGTAGTTTAGCCAAAACTTCAGTCATAACAGTAGCCATATCTTGTAATGTGATTTGTAATGGCCGCCCAGATGTACTCGGCGCTACAATATCACGCACCTCCTGAGCGGGAGATGCAGGTACTGACACGTGAGGCGAGTTAGTCGGCATAACTCTCCCCTCGTTGTTTGGTGAAATATGTTCAATTTGTACAGATTGACTGTTTTTTAAAATAGCATCAATACATTTAGTACATAAATTTCTATTGGGCTCCACTTTGGCATTAACACATATAGCACAGAGATATTCCTCTGAATCAGACATGTTTAACACACTAGCAAATAAACAGCAACTTGGAAATACTTTACAAAGTAATTTACAAATAATATGAAAACGAACTGTGCCTTTAAGAAGCACAGAAAAATATTCTAACAGTTAAAATAATTAAGTTATAGCATCAATCTTTGTCAGAATATACAGTTTTAGCAAAGGATTGTTCCCCTCAGCAAATGATAACTAACCCAGGCAGCAGAAAAAAAATACACAAATAAACGTTTTTTTTTTTTTGTTTTTTTTATCACAGTCAATACAATCAGCACAGCTCTGCTGTAATGATTACTTCCCTCAAAAAAGGCTTTGGAGATCCCTGAACTCTGTAGAGATGAACCGGATCATGCAGGAAGAAAATGAATCTCTGACTGAGTTTTTTCTGATGCATAGTGAAAGCACCAAAATGGCCCCTCCCCCACACACATAACAGTGAGAGGGATCAGTGAACTGCTCTAATTTAAATCAAAACTATTGCCAAGTGGAAAAATAGTGCCCAAAACATTTTTTCACCCAGTACCTCAGAGAAAAAAACGTTTTTACATGCCAGCAAAAAAACGTTTTACCTCAATAATTAATTGTCATTTAAAACCTATTGCAAGTCCCTGCAAATTAGGTTAAGTCTATGTATACAGTCTAAAAACCAGAGAAGTATAAAATATACATACATGACAGCCTGATATCAGCTACATCTACTGCATTCAAGGCTGGGTTTACATTATAACGGTATGGCAGGATTTTCTCATCAATTCCATGTCAGAAAATAATAAGCTGCTACATACCTCTTTGCAGATTAATCTGCCTGCTGTCCCCTGATCTGAAGTTTGCCTCTCCTCAGATGGCCGAGAAACAGCAATATGATCTTAACTACTCCGGCTAAAATCATAGAAAAAAACTCAGGTAGATTCTTCTTCAAATTCTACCAGAGAAGGAATAACACACTCCGGTGCTATTATAAAACAACAAACTTTTGATTGAAGATATAAAAACTAAATATATCACCATAGTCCTCTCACACATCCTATCTAGTCGTTGGGTGCAAGAGAATGACTGGGGGTGACGTAGAGGGGAGGAGCTATATAGCAACTCTGCTGGGTGAATCCTCTTGCACTTCCTGTAGGGGAGCAGTTAATATCCCACAAGTAATGATGACCCGTGGACTGATCACACTTAACAGAAGAAACCTTAATCTGCCCCCTACCAGCTGAGCTGGAATGAGGGCCGCACCTTCATGCGGACTTAGGGGCTGACTTTGGTTTCTTAAATGGCTTGGATTTATTCCAATTTGAGAAAGGCTTCCAATTGGAAACAGATTGGGTTTTTGTTCCTTATTTTGACGAAAGGAACGAAAACGGTTAGAAGCCTTAGATTTACCCTTAGATTTTTTATCCTGAGGCAGAAAAACTCCCTTTCCCCCAGTAACAGTTGAAATAATAGAATTCAACTGAGAACCAAATAAATGATTACCTTGGAAAGAAAGAGATAGTAATCTAGATTTAGATGTCATATCAGCATTCCAAGATTTAAGCCACAAAGCTCTTCTAGCTAAAATAGCTAAAGACATGGATCTAACATCAATTTTGATAATATCAAAAACGGCATCACAAATTAAATGATTAGCATGTTGTAGTAAACGAACAATGCTATATATGTCAGAATCCAATTCATGTTGCGCTAAATTCTCCAACCAGAAAGTTGATGCAGCCACAACATCAGCCAAAGAAATTGCAGGTCTGAGAAGATGACCTGAATATAAATAGGCTTTCCTTAGATAAGATTCAAGCTTACTATCTAAAGGATCCTTAAAGGAAGTACTATCTTCCATAAGAATAGTGGTACGTTTAGCAAGAGTAGAAATAGCCCCATCAACTTTCGGGATTTTTTTCCCAAAACTCTTTAGAATTTGCTGGCAAAGGATACAATTTTTTTAAACCTTGAAGAATGAATAAAAGAAGTACCTGGCTTATTCCATGCCTTAGAAATCATATCAGAAATAGCCTCAGGAATAGGAAAAACCCCTGGAGAAACCACAGGAGGTTTAAAAACAGCATTTAAACATTTATTAGACTTAACGTCAAGAGGGCTGGTTACCTCAATATCCAAAGTAATTAACACTTATTTTAAAAAAGAACGCATATATTCTATTTTAAAAAAATAAGTAGATTTGTCCGTGTCAATGTCTGAGGAAGGATCTTCTGAATCGGATAGATCCTCATCAGAGGAGGATAAATTATTATGTTGTTGGTCATTTGAAATTTCATCAACTGAATGAGACGTTTTAAAAGACCTTTTACGTTTATTAGAAGTTGGAAATGCAGACAAAGCCTTCTGGATAGAATCAGAAACAAAATCTTTAAAATTCATAGGTATATCATGTATCATGAACTGCAACTGGCAATGTACTATTACTGATGGACACACTATCTGCATGTAAAAGTTTATCATGACAACTATTACAAATGACATTCGGATAAATAATTTCCACAATCTTACAACAAATGCACTTAGCTTTGGTAGAACCGATGTCAGGCAGCAAAGTTCCAGCAGATACTTCTGAGGCAGGATCAGATTGAGACATCTTGCAAAATGTAAAAGAAAAAACAACATATAAAGCAAAATGATCAATTTCCTTATATGACAGTTTTAGGAATGGGAAAAAATGCAAATAGCATAGCCCTCTGATAGAGAAAAAAAATCAAGAGGCAAACATCAATGGGGTATTAAAATAATGAAAAAGTTTGGCGCCAAGTATGACGCACAACGTAACTGAAAACTTTTTTGGCCCAATAATAACCAGAAATTACACACTCGCGTCACTAATGACGCAACCGTGTGTAAGGCCTCGGCGTCAACTATGACGCCGGAAATGACGAAGTTGCGTCATAGATGTATTTTTCGCGCCAAAAAAATTCTCGCGCCAAAAATGACGCAATAAAGTCTAGCATTTGACGCACAAGCGGGCCTAATACCGCCCTAAATTTGCAAGAAAGTAGTCAATTTAAAAAAAGACTAAACCCCAGGTAAGAAAAACATAATTTATGTAAGAATTTACCTGATAAATTCATTTCTTTCATATTGGCAAGAGTCCATGAGCTAGTGACGTATGGGATATATATTCCTACCAGGAGGGGCAAAGTTTCCCAAACCTCAAAATGCCTATAAATACACCCCCCACCACACCCACAATTCAGTTTAACGAATAGCCAAGACGTGGGGTGATAAGAAAGGAGCGAAAGCATCAACAAGGAATTGCAATAATTGTGCTTTATACAAAAAAATCATTACCACCATAAAAAGGGTGGGTCTCATGGACTCTTGCCAATATGAAAGAAATGAATTTATCAGGTAAATTCTTACATAAATTATGTTTTCTTTCATGTAATTGGTAAGAGTCCATGAGCTAGTGACGTATGGAATAGCAAATACCCAAGATGTGGAACTTCACGCAAGAGTCACTAGAGAGGGAGGGATAAAAATAAAGACAGCCAATTCTGCTGAAAAAATGAATCCACAACCCAAATCAAAAGTTTAAATCTTTATAAAGAAAAAAACTGAAATTATAAGCAGAAGAATCAAACTGAAACAGCTGCCTGAAGTACTTTTCTACCAAAAACTGCTTCTGAAGAAGAGAAAACATCAAAATGGTAGAATTTAGTAAAAGTATGCAAAGAAGACCAAGTTGCTGCTTTGCAAATCTGATCAACAGAAGCTTCATTCTTAAAAGCCCAGGAAGTAGAAACTGACCTAGTAGAATGAGCCGTAATCCTCTGAGGCGGGGAATTACCCGACTCCAAATAAGCATGATGAATCAAAAGCTTTAACCAAGATGCCAAAGAAATGGCAGAAGCCTTCTGACCTTTCCTAGAACCAGAAAAGATAACAAATAGGCTAGAAGTCTTTCTGAAATCTTTAGTAGCTTCAACATAATATTTCAAAGCTCTTACCACATCCAAAGAATGTAAAGATCTCTCCAGAGAATTCTTAGGATTAGGACACAACGAAGGGACAACAATTTCTCTACTAATGTTGTTGGAATTCACAACTTTAGGTAAAAATTTAAATGAAGTCCGTAAAACCGCCTTATCCTGATGGAAAATCAGAAAAGGAGACTCACAAGAAAGAGCAGATAATTCAGAAACTCTTCTAGCAGAAGAGTTGGCCAAAAGGAACAATACTTTCCAAAAAAGTAATTTAATGTCCAGAGAATGCAAAGGGGCATATGTATCAAGCTCCGTATGGAGCTTGATGCCCCGTGTTTCTGGTGAGTCATCAGAGACTTGCCAGAAACAGCAGTTATGAAGCAGCGGTCACAAAGACCGCTGCTCCATAACCTGTCCACCTGCTCTGAGCAGGCGGACAGACATAGCAACAATACAACTAGAGTACGATCGGGTTGACTGACACCCCCCTGCTGGCGGCTCATTGGCCGCGAGTCTGCAGGAGGCGGCGTTGCACCAGCAGCTCTTGTGAGCTGCTGGTGCAATGATAAATACGGCGAGCGTATTGCTCGCCATATTCAGCGAAGTCTGGCGGATCAGGTCCGCCAGACTTTCATAACTAGAGGCCATAGGCTCAAACGGAGGAGCCTGTAAAGCCCTCAAAACCAAATTAAGACTCCAAGGAGGAGAGATTGACTTAATGACAGGCTTGATACAAACCAAAGCCTGTACAAAACAATGAATATAAGGAAGATTAGCAATTTTTCTGTGGAACAGAACAGAAAGAGCAGAGATTTGTCCTTTCAAGGAACTTGCAGACAAACCCTTATCCAAACCATCCTGAAGAAACTGTAAAATTCTAGGAATTCTAAAAGAATGCCAAGAGTATTTATGAGAAGAACACCATGAAATTTAAGTCTTCCAAACTCAGTAATAAATCTTTCTAGACACAGATTTGCGAGCCTGCAACATAGTATTAATCACTGAGTCAGAGAAACCTATATGACTAAGCACTAATCGTTCAATCTCCATACCTTCAAATTTAATGATTTGAGATCCTGATGGAAAAATGGGCCTTGAGATAGAAGGTCTGGCCTTAACGGAAGTGGCAGAGGTTGGCAACTGGACATCCAAACAAGATCCGCATACCAAAACCTGAGTGGCCATGCTGGAGCCACCAGCAGTACAAATGAATGCTCCATTATGATTTTGGAAATTACTCTTGGAAGAAGAACTAGAGGCGTAAAGATATAAGCAGGTTGATAACTCCAAAGGAAGTGTCAACGCATCCACTGCTTCCGCCTGAGGATCCCTGGACCTGGACAGACCACTCCCCGGATGTAAAGTCTGGCGACTGAGATTATCCGCTTACCAATTGTCTATACCTGGGATATGGACCGCAGAAATTAGACAGGAGCTGGATTCCGCCCATGCAAGTATCCGAGATAAGTACGGGGACCCCCAAGCGCCTACCAATCCTATACAAGTATCCGAGATACTTCTTTCATAGCTTGAGGACTGTGAGTCCCACCTTGATGATTGAAATATGCCACGGTTGTGACATTGTCTGTCTGAAAACAAATAAACGGTTCTCTCTTCAGAAGAGGCCAAAACTGAAGAGCTCTGAGAATCGCACGGAGTTCCAAAATATTGATTGGTAATCTCGCCTCTTGAGATTTCCAAACCCCTTGTGCTGTCAGAGATCCCCAGACAGCTCCCCAACCTAAAAGACTCGCATCTGTTGTGATCACAGTCCAGGTTGGAAGAACAAAAGAGGCCCCTTGAACTAAACGATGGTGATCTAACCACCAAGTCAGAGATAGTCGAATATTGGGATTTAAGGATATTAATTGTGATATCTTTGTATAATCCCTGCACCATTGGCTCAGCATACAAAGCTGAGGAGGTCTCATGTGAAAACGAGCAAAGGGGATCGCATCCGATGCTGCAGTCATGAGACCTAAAACCTCCATGCACATAGCTACTGAAGGGAATGATTGAAACTGAAGGTTCCGACAAGCTGAAACCAATTTCAGACGTCTTTTGTCTGTGTGACAAAGTCATGGATACTGAATCTATTTGGAATCCTAAAAAGGTTACCCTTGTCTGAGGAATCAAGGAACTTTTTGGTAAATTTATCCTCCAACCATGTCTTTGAAGAAACAACACTAGTTGATTCGTGTGAGATTCTGCAGAATGTAAAGACTGAGCAAGTACCAAGATATCGTCCAAATAAGGAAACACCGCAATACCCCGCTCTCTGATTACAGAGAGTAGGGCACAGAGAACCTTTGAAAAGATCCTTGGAGCTGCTGCTAAGCCAAAAGGAAGAGCAACAAATTGGTAATGCTTGTCTAGAAAAGAGAATCTCAGGAACTGATAGTGATCTGGATGAATCGGAATATGAAGATATGCATCCTGTAAGTCTATTGTGGACATATAATGCCCTTGCTGAACAAAAGGCAGAATAGTCCTTATAGTCACCATCTTGAATGTTGGTATTCTTACATAACGATTCAAAATTTTTAGATCCAGAACTGGTCTGAAAGAATTCTCCTTCTTTGGGACAATGAACAGATTTGAATATAACCCCAGACCCCGTTCCTGAAAAGGAACTGGCACAATTACTGGGTTCACTGGAATGCGTGAGAGAAAGAAACTTCTCACAGGCAGTCTTACTTTGAAACCTATTCTGTACCCTTGAGAAACAATGTTCTGAATCCAATGATTTTGGATTGAATTGATCCAAACATCCTTGTAAAATCTTAGTCTGCCCCCTACCAGCTGTGCTGGAATGAGGGCCGCACCTTCATGCGGACTTGGGGGCTGATTTTGATTTTTTAAATGGCTTGGATTTATTCCAGACTGGAGAAGGCTTCCAATTGGAAACCGTTCCTTTAGGGGAAGGGTCAGGTTTCTGTTCCTTATTCTGACGAAAGGAACGAAAACGGTTAGCAGCCCTAAATTTACCCTTAGATTTTTTTATCCTGAGGCAAAAAAGCTCCCTTCTCCCCAGTGACAGTTGAAATAATAGAATCCAACTGTGAACCAAATAATTTATTACCTTGGAAAGAAAGAGATAGCAACGTTGATTTAGAAGTCATATCAGCATTCCAAGATTTAAGCCATAAAGCTCTTCAAGCTAAAATAGCTAAAGACATATATCTGACATCAATTCTAATGATATAAAAATGGCATCACAAATTAAATTATTAGCATGTTGAATTAGCTTAACAATGTTATACACATTATGATCTGGTACTTGTTGCGCTAAAGTTTCCAACCAAAAAGTTGAAACAGCAGCAACATCAGTCAAAGAAATAGCAGGCCTAAGAAGATGACCTGAACATAAATAAGCCTTCCTTAGATAAGATTCAAGCTTCCTATCTAAAGGATCTTTAAAAGAAGTACTATCTGCAGTAGGAATAGTAGTACGCTTTGCAAGAGTAGAGATGGCCCCATCAACTTTGGGAATCTTTTCCCAAAACTCCAATCAATCAGTCGGCAAAGGATACAGTTTCTTAAACCTTGAAGAAGGAGTAAATGAAGTACCCATTCTATTCCATTCCCTAGAAATTACATCTGAAATAGCATCAGGAACTGGAAAAACCTCTGGAATAACTACATGAGGTTTAAAAACCTAATTTAAACGTTTACTGGTTTTAATATCAAGAGGACTAGTCTCCTCCATATCTAATGCAATCAACACCTCTTTTAATAAGGAACGAATATACTCCATTTTAAGTATGAAGATTTGTCAGTGTCAATATCTGAGGCAGAATCTTCTGAACCAGATAGATCCTCATCAGAGATAGATAAATCAGAATGTTGTCGGTCATTTAAAAATTCATCAAATTTATGAGAAGTTTTAAAAGACCTTTTACGTTTATTAGAAGGTGGAATGACAGACAAAGCCTTCTGAATAGAATTAGAAACAAATTCTCTCATATTAACAGGAATATCCTGAACATTAGATGTTGACGGAATAACAACAGGTAATGGATTACTACTAATAGAAATATTTTCTGCATGTAAAAGTTTGTCATGACAATTATCACAAACTACAGCCGGATGAACAGTTACCACAAGTTTACAACAAATGCACTTAGCTTTGGTAGAACCGACATCAGGCAGCAGGATTCCAATAGTGGATTCTGAAACAGGATCAGATTGAGACATCTTGCAATATGTAAGAGAAAAAATAACATAAAGCAAAATTATCAATTTCAGGAATGGGAAAAAATGCAAACAGAATAAGCCTCTGGAAACCAGAAGCAAAAATACATGAAGACTTAAAATAATGTCAAAAAGTCTGGCGCCAAGTATGACGCCCACAACTGACAAAATATTTTTTGGCGCCAAAAACGTCTGCAACAAACACGAGCGTCATAGATGACGCAACTACGTGAAAATTCTCGGCGCCAACTAAGACGCCGGAAATGACGAAAATACGTCAACAAACGTAATTCTCGCGCCAAAAGTCTTGCGCCAAGAATGACGCAATAAGTTATAGCATTTTGCACACCCGCGAGCCTAACAGCCCGCAATTTAGAAAAAGTCAATTTGAAAAATTTCAGGTAAGAATTTTTTATTTTTTTTTTAATATGTGCATTTCCCAAAATGAAACAGGTCTGCAAAAAGGAAATATACTGATAAAACTGAATCATGGCAAATATAAGTACAAACATTATATTTAGAACTTTACATTTAAAAGTGCCAAACCATAGCTGAGAGTGTCTTAATAAAGGAAAACATACTTACCAACAGACACTCATCTACATAAAGTAGATAGCCAAACCAGTACTGAAACGAGAATCAGCAGAGGTAATGTTATATAAGAGTATTTCGTCGATTTGAAAAGGGAGGTAGGAGATGAATATCTACGACCGATAACAGAGAACCTATGAAATAGATCCCCGTTAGGATGACCATTGCATTCAATAGGTAATACTCCCTTCACATCCCTCTGTCATTCACTGCACTCTGAGAGAAACCAGGCTTCAGCATGCTGAGAAGCGCATATCAACGTAGAAATCTAGCACAAACTTACTTCACCACCTCCATAGGAGGCAAAGTTTATAAAACTGAATTGTGGGTGTGGTGGGGGGTGTATTTATAGGCATTTTGAGGTTTGGAAACTTTGCCCCTCCTGGTAAGGATGTATATCCCATACGTCACTAGCTCATGGACTCTTGCCAATTACATGAAAGAAAAAAATTCTTAGAAATGAAATTTTCCCCAAATATGAAACTGACAGTCTGCAGAAGGAAATACATGAACCTGACTCATGGCAAATATAAGTACAATACATATATTTAGAACTTTATATAAATGCATAAAGTGCCAAACCATAGCTGAGGTGTCTTAAGTAATAAAAAACATACTTACCAAAAGACACCCATCCACATATAGCAGATAGCCAAACCAGTACTAAAACAGTTATCAGTAGAGGTAATGGTAAATTGAGAGTATAATGTCGATCTGAAAAGGGAGGTAGGAGATGAATCTCTACGACCGATAACAGAGAACCTATGAAATAGACCCCCATTAGGGAAATCATTGTATTCAATAAGTGATACTCCCTTCACGTCCCTCTGACATTCGCTGTACTCTGAGAGGAATCGGGCTTCAACAATGCTGAGAAGCGCATATCAACATAGAAATCTTAGCACAAACTTACTTCACCACCTCCATAGGAGGCAAAGTTTGTAAAACTGAATTGTGGGTGTGGTGAGGGGTGTATTTATAGGCATTTTGAGGTTTGGGAAACTTTGCCCCTCTTGGTAGGATTGTATATCCCATACGTCACTAGCTCATGGACTCTTGCCAATTACATGAAAGAAAAAAATTCTTAGAAATGAAATTTTCCCCAAATATGAAACTGACAGTCTGCAGAAGGAAATACATGAACCTGACTCATGGCAAATATAAGTACAATACATATATTTAGAACTTTATATAAATGCATAAAGTGCCAAACCATAGCTGAGGTGTCTTAAGTAATAAAAAACATACTTACCAAAAGACACCCATCCACATATAGCAGATAGCCAAACCAGTACTAAAACAGTTATCAGTAGAGGTAATGGTAAATTGAGAGTATATTGTCGATCTGAAAAGGGAGGTAGGAGATGAATCTCTACGACCGATAACAGAGAACCTATGAAATAGACCCCCATTAGGGAAATCATTGTATTCAATAAGTGATACTCCCTTCACGTCCCTCTGACATTCGCTGTACTCTGAGAGGAATCGGGCTTCAACAATGCTGAGAAGCGCATATCAACATAGAAATCTTAGCACAAACTTACTTCACCACCTCCATAGGAGGCAAAGTTTGTAAAACTGAATTGTGGGTGTGGTGAGGGGTGTATTTATAGGCATTTTGAGGTTTGGGAAACTTTGCCCCTCTTGGTAGGATTGTATATCCCATACGTCACTAGCTCATGGACTCTTGCAAATTACATGAAAGAAACAGGTATTATTATTCATAACAGAAGGAGCTGAACCTTCTAATGTAGTGTCAGAGTCCTCCATAGCTTTGGTATGTACTCTCACAGATGGAACAAAAAACTGAACAAAATAAAGCGCTTTATATATAAAACGGCACCTTTATATTCCCAATGGCTGGGGCACTTACCACCTCCTAGACCCAGACAGGCTATCAGTGAAAACGCTCTCCTCAAGGAGTGATGTCTGCAACAGGATCGTAAGGAAGTGAAAGAGACCACACCCGTTCACATGGTGCGCAAGACAGGACTTCCCCTGCAATGAAAAATGGTGCTAAGCTAATATAAGCTGCGCAACCCCTTTAAAATTTGGTAGCCTGGAAATCATGATTCAGGATATTTGTTCAAAAACGAAAGTCAAACCTGTTTGTTCCAAGCCAAAAGCACAAAAAGAAAACCCTCACAAAGTGAAAGCAGTACATAAAAATCCCCCAAACTGTTCCAAATGTCCCTGAAGGAAATATTAACCCTTGATCCTATTGAGGTATAAAGGAGCCACACTGTGACCCTATATTAGAATCCCTGCTATATATAATAAAGTGGTCTTACCCTCCAGGATCCAGGCTGTAGAACAGATACAAGTGTGACAGTCTTACATTGACGCTCTGACTGGGACCTGAGTGTGTAACAGATTGCTCAGGAGCTGTTAGTCGACAGTCTGAATGGGTTAGCAGAAAAGCTTTCCCTGCATCTCCAGACTCTAACTTTCATCAATACTCTCACTGAGAGGTTGACATGATTACTTAAAACTCCAGTCCTCTCTTTAAGGGAACATACCCATTACAGGACTATCCAAAATCTTCTAACACTTCTCTGCCACCAAATCTAGTGACGAAAGGCAAAGAATGACTGGGAGGATAGGGGAAGTGGGAGGGATATTTAAGCCTTTGGCTTTGGCTGGGGTGTCTTTGTTTCCTCCTGGTGGCCAGGTGTTGTATTTCCCAACAGTAAGGAATGAAGTCGTGGACTCTCCCTGCGTTATGGGAAAAAAATTGGGTTTCATATCCCTTTAACAAACAGCACATGCAGCTGCTAGCCTGCAACTTATTTCTGTAGCCACCCAATACGCTTAAACCCTGCGCTAGACGATCCGGCTTACACAGACGTGTCAGCAGCTAGGACCACAGAATCTAATAAATTTACAGTTTTATATACTTCCTTCATTTCTAAAAGTCTTGTTCAATAAAGTTTAAAATGCCACTACAGAGCTATAAGACTGCACGAACACAGCTAGCCCAGGGAATCTGTGCTGCCTCCATCTCTTCCAGTTATCTGAAGGAGCAATAAAGTTTTATATGTTTGAACTGATTGTAAAAAGGTTTGAACGGCTGTCGCTGGGGAGCGATATATCTCTTTTATTGTTATTATCATATTCCCCGCAAGACCCCTTGGCCAGAGTCAATTTCTCTCGTATGACACTCTGCTGTCAGCCGTGTGTGCCCTCCCCGCACTTGTCTAGTAGTCGTCAGCAAGGCAGAAATAAATACAGCTCTCAGCGCACGTGAGACAAAGCACTCACACATTTAACACTGCAGTTGTGTTTGTTTCACATTTAAATTAATTCTTAAGAAACAAAAAGCTTTAATCGCTTGCGGTGCCCAGCTTGCCAATATCGCCAATATTTTCAGCATCTGAAAAGTCAGTTATCGATTGCGGCCAATTAATCTATATCAAAATACAAGACAAGATATTACGTAGTCAAAACGAATCACAAAGTAAAATAAGAGCCAATAACCTATTGCATTTTGTTTTGGTCCCAATAAGCCTGTGGGAGACAGAGTGTGGCATTTGCCCTTATAAGCGATCTTTACGCTTATTTTGTCACTAAACAACTAATAAAACTATAAAAAATACATCTGCATGTTATTTTCACACTAATCTTTTCTTTGAATGCATCATTTTCTCTCTTCTATTTAGTGTTTAATGTCCCTTTAATGAGCAAGACACATGTATCACATCGCCTGCTCCTTAAATTCCATTGAATTATCTCCTTCTGCCTGTGCCCGTCTGCGTGCCTGTGCCCGTCTGCGTGCCTGTGCCCGTCTGGGTGCCTGTGCCTGTATGTTAGTTTTTCCTCAGCAATTCTGATTACTAAAATACGACTAAAACTAAATGAAAATTAACACTTTATGCAAGGTCAAACAATCCTTATCTTATTACTGCCGTTTTGTAAAAAATGAAAAGCAAAGCTATCTTGTAATTTACTAAACTTGGTTTTATTTTACGATAAAGACGTTATATACCACAACTGTTACATCTGTGCTGCATGTTCAAACCTTAATACCATAAATAAAAACAGGTTAATAAACCTTTACTCCAGGAGTATAGAATGAGTTCTGAAGTTTTAGAGCAATGTTACATTTTCGGCATAGTTTTTGTCAGCTGCATGTTTTCAGTAATGAAAACTAAACAATAACTAAATAAAACCTATGGTCATAGGACGAAAACTATGACGAAAATCCATTGCAATTTTCGTCGTCAAATGAAAAAGAGAGGAAAATGTTAGGGAGGGACTATTGCAGTCAGTGGCAAGAGCTAAGAAGGAACTGTACTGTTGCTTCACAATGAATGCTTTAAAAAGGCAGTAACTTCAGCACCAGACCAATTTTACAACATTCCCTATACTGTAAGGAAGCAGGAAGGGTGGGCTGCGGCTGCCTTAGCAAAGTCACCGACTGCCAGTACTAAGTATACCACCGGCACCTGTACTATTCTGTATGCACTGTCACTATGTGTATCAGGTGTTGCTAGGCAGCAAAGTAAAGCGCTAATGCTGCCCGCCCGGCCCTCAATCATCTTTTGGAAACTATAATTCCCAGAGTTAACCGGCGTGAGGATGCCAATCCTTGTTCCATATGCGCTGTGCTATGCACGTGCGGACAGGACAGGAATGGGAACATTTGAATGAGGGGGCTGAGCCGGTGCAGCACGGTTGGAATACATTTGCTTCAGGGGGATCAGGGGGATAACTTCCCACAGTATGAGCTGCAAGGAAAGACAGGCTTGAGGAACACTGGAATGTTGCTTGGGAGGTCAAGGCATAAAGTGTGGTCAGAAAGCTTGGAGGACAAACTTTATGACAGAGAGAGCTACTGCCTGTCCAGCATTAGTACAGCAGTCATTTGTTTCTAGAAATTGGTCCAATTGATATTTCTGCTGCATTTTGTACTCTTCTTGCCTCTCAAATGGCTTCTAAAACCCTTTAAACCTTGCCTGTCCTACATAATTTGCCCTAGAAGCTATAAAACAATATTACAATACACTAGAAAGCTTTATATTTTGGGTTGTGTAGTGATGTCCTGGCACAATTTTCTTCTTGCCTGTGTGTGGGAGCGGCTGTGTGAGTTTAGGATATCGTGTGTTAGAGTGTGTGCGAGCGCGTGTATGAGGGTGAGAGCCTGTGCGAGTGCCTCTGTGAGTATTAGTGTCTTGGCATGTGTGTGAGACAGAGAGTGTGAAGATGTATGTGAGCGTTTGTGTTTATGTACTATTTATGCAAAACCTTTTTTTTCTGTGCAGGGCCAAGAGTGTTCGGATTTGGCCTGAACTAAAAGTGGCAACCCTAGCACTGACACTGTCTGACCCACACAGCCTGACCACAGGACGCGCCATCAATAGCACTGACACTGTCTGAACCACACAGCCTGACCACAGGACGCGCCATCAATAGCACTGACACTGTCTGACCCACACAGCCTGACCACAGGACACACCATCAATAGCACACACACTGTCTGACCCACACAGCCTAACCACAGGACGCACCATCAATAGCACTGACACTGTCTGACCCACACAGCCTGACCACAGGACGCGCCATCAATAGCACTGACACTGTCTGACCCACACAGCCTGACCACAGGACGCACCATCAATAGCACTGACACTGTCTGACCCACACAACCTGACCACAGGACGCACCATCAATAGCACACACACTGTCTGACCCACACAGCCTGACCACAGGACACACCATCAATAGCACACACACTGTCTGACCCACACAGCCTGACCACAGGACGCACCATCAATAGCACTGACACTGTCTGACCCACACAGCCTGACCACAGGACGCGTCATCAATAGCACTGACACTGTCTGACCCACACAGCCTGACCACAGGACGCACCATCAATAGCACACACACTGTCTGACCCACACAGCCTGACCACAGGACGCGCCATCAATAGCACTGACACTGTCTGACCCACACAGCCTGACCACAGGACGCGCCATCAATAGCACTGACACTGTCTGACCCACACAGCCTGACCACAGGACGCGCCATCAATAGCACTGACACAGCCTGACCACAGGACGCACCATCAATAGCACTGACACTGTCTGACCCACACAGCCTGACCACAGGACGCGCCATCAATAGCACTGACACTGTCTGACCCACACAGCCTGACCACAGGACGCGCCATCAATAGCACTGACACTGTCTGACCCACACAGCCTGACCACAGGACGCGCCATCAATAGCACTGACACTGTCTGACCCACACAGCCTGACCACAGGACGCGCCATCAATAGCACTGACACTGTCTGACCCACACAGCCTGAACACAGGACGCACCATCAATAGCACTGACACTGTCTGACCACAGGACGCGCCATCAATAGCACTGACACTGTCTGATCCACACAACCTGACCACAGAACGCACCATCAATAGCAATGACACTGACCCACACAGCCTGACCACAGGACACACCATCAATAGCACTGACACTGTCTGACCCACACAGCCTGACCACAGGACGCACCATCAATAGCACTGACACTGTCTGACCCACACAGCCTGACCACAGGACGCACCATCAATAGCACTGACACTGTCTGACCCACACAGCCTGACCACAGGACACACCATCAATAGCACTGACACTGTCTGACCCACACAGCCTGACCACAGGACGCACCATCAATAGCACTGACACTGTCTGATCCACACAGCCTGACCACAGGACGCACCATCAATAGCACTGACACTGTCTGACCCACACAGCCTGACCACAGGACGCACCATCAATAGCACTGACACTGTCTGACCCACACAGCCTGACCACAGGACGCGCCATCAATAGCACTGACACTGTCTGACCCACACAGCCTGACCACAGGACACACCATCAATAGCACTGACACTGTCTGACCCACACAGCCTAACCACAGGAGGCACCATCAATAGCACTGACACTGTCTGACCCACACAGCCTGACCACAGGACGCACCATCAATAGCACTGACACTGTCTGACCCACACAGCCTGACCACAGGACGCACCATCAATAGCACTGACACTGTCTGACCCACACAGCCTAACCACAGGAGGCACCATCAATAGCACTGACACTGTCTGACCCACACAACCTGACCACAGGACGCACCATCAATAGCACTGACACTGTCTGACCCACACAGCCTGACCACAGGACACACCATCAATAGCACACACACTGTCTGACCCACACAGCCTGACCACAGGACGCACCATCAATAGCACTGACACTGTCTGACCCACACAGCCTGACCACAGGACGCGCCATCAATAGCACTGACACTGTCTGACCCACACAGCCTGACCACAGGACACACCATCAATAGCACACACACTGTCTGACCCACACAGCCTGACCACAGGACGCGCCATCAATAGCACTGACACTGTCTGACCCACACAGCCTGACCACAGGACGCACCATCAATAGCACCGACACTGTCTGACCCACACAGCCTGACCACAGGACACACCATCAATAGCACCCACACTGTCTGACCCACACAGCCTGACCACAGGACGCACCATCAATAGAACTGACACTGTCTGACCCACACAGCCTGACCACAGGACGCGCCATCAATAGCACTGACACTGTCTGACCCACACAGCCTGACCACAGGACACACCATCAATAGCGCACACACTGTCTGACCCACACAGCCTGACCACAGGACGCACCATCAATAGCACTGACACTGTCTGACCCACACAGCCTGACCACAGGACACACCATCAATAGCACACACACTGTCTGACCCACACAGCCTGACCACAGGACGCACCATCAATAGCACTGACACTGTCTGACCCACACAACCTGACCACAGGACGCACCATCAATAGCAATGACACTGACCCACACAGCCTGACCACAGGACGCACCATCAATAGCACTGACACTGTCTGACCCACACAGCCTAACCACAGGACGCACCATCAATAGCACTGACACTGTCTGACCCACACAGCCTGACCACAGGACGCGTCATCAATAGCACTGACACTGTCTGACCCACACAGCCTGACCACAGGACGCACCATCAATAGCACACACACTGTCTGACCCACACAGCCTGACCACAGGACGCACCATCAATAGCACTGACACTGTCTGACCCACACAGCCTAACCACAGGACGCACCATCAATAGCACTGACACTGTCTGACCCACACAGCCTGACCACAGGACGCGCCATCAATAGCACTGACACTGTCTGACCCACACAGCCTGACCACAGGACGCACCATCAATAGCACACACACTGTCTGACCCACACAGCCTGACCACAGGACGCACCATCAATAGCACTGACACTGTCTGACCCACACAGCCTGACCACAGGATGCACCATCAATAGCAATGACACTGTCTGACCCACACAGCCTGACCACAGGACGCGCCATCAATAGCACTGACACTGTCTGACCCACACAGCCTGACCACAGGACGCACCATCAATAGCACTGACACTGTCTGACCCACACAGCCTGACCACAGGACGCACCATCAATAGCACTGACACTGTCTGACCCACACAGCCTGACCACAGGACGCGCCATCAATAGCACTGACACTGTCTGACCCACACAGCCTGACCACAACATCAATAGCACACACACTGTCTGACCCACACAGCCTGACCACAGGACGCACCATCAATAGCACTGACACTGTCTGACCCACACAATCTGACCACAGGACGCACCATCAATAGCAATGACACTGTCTGACCCACACAGCCTGACCACAGGACGCGCCATCAATAGCACTGACACTGTCTGACCCACACAGCCTGACCACAGGATGCACCATCAATAGCAATGACACTGTCTGACCCACACAGCCTGACCACAGGACACACCATCAATAGCACACACACTGTCTGACCCACACAGCCTGACCACAGGACGCACCATCAATAGCACTGACACTGTCTGACCCACACAGCCTGACCACAGGACACACCATCAATAGCACACACACTGTCTGACCCACACAGCCTGACCACAGGACGCACCATCAATAGCACTGACACTGTCTGACCCACACAACCTGACCACAGGACGCGCCATCAATAGCACTGACACTGTCTGACCCACACAACCTGACCACAGGACGCACCATCAATAGCAATGACACTGTCTGACCCACACAGCCTGACCACAGGACGCACCATCAATAGCACTGACACTGTCTGACCCACACAGCCTGACCACAGGACGCGCCATCAATAGCACTGACACTGTCTGACCACAGGACGCACCATCAATAGCACTGACACTGTCTGACCCACACAACCTGACCACAGGACGCGCCATCAATAGCACTGACACTGTCTGACCACAGGACGCACCATCAATAGCACTGACACTGTCTGACCCACACAACCTGACCACAGGACGCGCCATCAATAGCACTGACACTGTCTGACCCACACAACCTGACCACAGGACGCGCCATCAATAGCACTGACACTGTCTGATCCACACAGCCTGACCACAGGACGCACCATCAATAGTACTGACACTGTCTGACCCACACAGCCTGACCACAGGACGCACCATCAATAGCAATGACACTGTCTGACCCACACAGCCTGACCACAGGACACGCCATCAATAGCACTGACACTGTCTGACCCACACAGCCTGACCACAGGACGCACCATCAATAGCACTGACACTGTCTGACCCACACAGCCTGACCACAGGATGCACCATCAATAGCAATGACACTGTCTGACCCACACAGCCTGACCACAGGACACACCATCAATAGCACACACACTGTCTGACCCACACAGCCTGACCACAGGACGCACCATCAATAGCACACACACTGTCTGACCCACAAAGCCTGACCACAGGACGCGCTATCAATAGCACACACACTGTCTGACCACAGGACGCGCCATCAATAGCACACACACTGTCTGACCACAGGACGCGCCATCTATAGCAAACACTATCTGACCCACACAGCCTGACCACAGGAAGCGCCATCAATAGCACACACACTGTCTGACCCCCAAAGCCTGACAACAGTACGCACCATCAATAGCACACACACTGTCTGACCACAGGACGCACCATCAATAGAACACACACTGTCTGACCACAGGAAGCGCCATCAATAGAACACACACTGTCTGACCACAGGACGCGCCATCAATAGCACACACACTGTCTGACCCACAAAGCTTGACCACAGGATGCGCCATCAATAGCACACACACTGTCTGACCCACAAAGCCTGACCACAGGACGCGCCATCAAAAGCACCGACACTGTCTGATCCACACAGCCTCACCACAGGACGCACCATCAATAGCACCGACACTGTCTTACCCACAAAGCCTGACCACAGGACACACCATCATTAGCACACACACTGTCTGACCACAAGATGCACCATCAATAGCACACACACTGTCTGACCACAAGATGCACCATCAATACCACACACACTGTCTGACCACAGGACACACCATCATTAGCACACACACTGTCTGACCACAAGATGCACCATCAATACCACACACACTGTCTGACCACAGAACGCGTCATCAATATCACACACACTGTCTGACCACAGGACGCACCATCAATAGAACACACACTGTCTGACCACAGGAAGCGCCATCAATAGAACACACACTTTCTGACCACAGGACGCACCATCAATAGCACACACACTGTCTGACCCACACAGCCTGACCACAGGACGCGCCATCAATAGCACTGACACTGTCTGACCCACACAGCCTGACCACAGGACGCGCCATCAATAGCACTGACACTGTCTGACCCACACAGCCTGACCACAGGAGGCACCATCAATAGCACTGACACTGTCTGACCCACACAGCCTAACCACAGGACGCACCATCAATAGCACTGACACTGTCTGACCCACACAGCCTGACCACAGGACGCGCCATCAATAGCACTGACACTGTCTGACCCACACAGCCTGACCACAGGACGCACCATCAATAGCACTGACACTGTCTGACCCACACAACCTGACCACAGGACGCACCATCAATAGCACACACACTGTCTGACCCACACAGCCTGACCACAGGACACACCATCAATAGCACACACACTGTCTGACCCACACAGCCTGACCACAGGACGCACCATCAATAGCACTGACACTGTCTGACCCACACAGCCTGACCACAGGACGCGTAATCAATAGCACTGACACTGTCTGACCCACACAGCCTGACCACAGGACGCACCATCAATAGCACACACACTGTCTGACCCACACAGCCTGACCACAGGACGCGCCATCAATAGCACTGACACTGTCTGACCCACACAGCCTGACCACAGGACGCGCCATCAATAGCACTGACACTGTCTGACCCACACAGCCTGACCACAGGACGCGCCATCAATAGCACTGACACAGCCTGACCACAGGACGCACCATCAATAGCACTGACACTGTCTAACCCACACAGCCTGACCACAGGACGCGCCATCAATAGCACTGACACTGTCTGACCCACACAGCCTGACCACAGGACGCGCCATCAATAGCACTGACACTGTCTGACCCACACAGCCTGACCACAGGACGCGCCATCAATAGCACTGACACTGTCTGACCCACACAGCCTGACCACAGGACGCGCCATCAATAGCACTGACACTGTCTGACCCACACAGCCTGAACACAGGACGCACCATCAATAGCACTGACACTGTCTGACCACAGGACGCGCCATCAATAGCACTGACACTGTCTGATCCACACAACCTGACCACAGGACGCACCATCAATAGCAATGACACTGACCCACACAGCCTGACCACAGGACACACCATCAATAGCACTGACACTGTCTGACCCACACAGCCTGACCACAGGACGCACCATCAATAGCACTGACACTGTCTGACCCACACAGCCTGACCACAGGACGCACCATCAATAGCACTGACACTGTCTGACCCACACAGCCTGACCACAGGACACACCATCAATAGCACTGACACTGTCTGACCCACACAGCCTGACCACAGGACGCACCATCAATAGCACTGACACTGTCTGATCCACACAGCCTGACCACAGGACGCACCATCAATAGCACTGACACTGTCTGACCCACACAGCCTGACCACAGGACGCACCATCAATAGCACTGACACTGTCTGACCCACACAGCCTGACCACAGGACGCGCCATCAATAGCACTGACACTGTCTGACCCACACAGCCTGACCACAGGACACACCATCAATAGCACTGACACTGTCTGACCCACACAGCCTAACCACAGGAGGCACCATCAATAGCACTGACACTGTCTGACCCACACAGCCTGACCACAGGACGCACCATCAATAGCACTGACACTGTCTGACCCACACAGCCTGACCACAGGACGCACCATCAATAGCACTGACACTGTCTGACCCACACAGCCTAACCACAGGAGGCACCATCAATAGCACTGACAATGTCTGACCCACACAACCTGACCACAGGACGCACCATCAATAGCACTGACACTGTCTGACCCACACAGCCTGACCACAGGACACACCATCAATAGCACACACACTGTCTGACCCACACAGCCTGACCACAGGACGCACCATCAATAGCACTGACACTGTCTGACCCACACAGCCTGACCACAGGACGCGCCATCAATAGCACTGACACTGTCTGACCCACACAGCCTGACCACAGGACGCACCATCAATAGCACTGACACTGTCTGACCCACACAGCCTGACCACAGGACACACCATCAATAGCACACACACTGTCTGACCCACACAGCCTGACCACAGGATGCACCATCAATAGCAATGACACTGACCCACACAGCCTGACCACAGGACGCACCATCAATAGCACTGACACTGTCTGACCCACACAACCTGACCACAGGACGCGCCATCAATAGCACTGACACTGTCTGATCCACACAGCCTGACCACAGGACGCACCATCAATAGTACTGACACTGTCTGACCCACACAGCCTGACCACAGGACGCACCATCAATAGCAATGACACTGTCTGACCCACACAGCCTGACCACAGGACTCGCCATCAATAGCACTGACACTGTCTGACCCACACAGCCTGACCACAGGACGCACCATCAATAGCACTGACACTGTCTGACCCACACAGCCTGACCACAGGATGCACCATCAATAGCAATGACACTGTCTGACCCACACAGCCTGACCACAGGACACACCATCAATAGCACACACACTGTCTGACCCACACAGCCTGACCACAGGACGCACCATCAATAGCACACACACTGTCTGACCCACAAAGCCTGACCACAGGACGCGCTATCAATAGCACACACACTGTCTGACCACAGGACGCGCCATCAATAGCACACACACTGTCTGACCACAGGACGCGCCATCTATAGCAAACACTATCTGACCCACACAGCCTGACCACAGGAAGCGCCATCAATAGCACACACACTGTCTGACCCCCAAAGCCTGACAACAGTACGCACCATCAATAGCACACACACTGTCTGACCACAGGACGCACCATCAATAGAACACACACTGTCTGACCACAGGAAGCGCCATCAATAGAACACACACTGTCTGACCACAGGACGCGCCATCAATAGCACACACACTGTCTGACCCACAAAGCTTGACCACAGGATGCGCCATCAATAGCACACACACTGTCTGACCCACAAAGCCTGACCACAGGACGCGCCATCAAAAGCACCGACACTGTCTGATCCACACAGCCTCACCACAGGACGCACCATCAATAGCACCGACACTGTCTTACCCACAAAGCCTGACCACAGGACACACCATCATTAGCACACACACTGCCTGACCACAAGATGCACCATCAATAGCACACACACTGTCTGACCACAAGATGCACCATCAATACCACACACACTGTCTGACCACAGGACACACCATCATTAGCACACACACTGTCTGACCACAAGATGCACCATCAATACCACACACACTGTCTGACCACAGGACGCACCATCAATAGAACACACACTGTCTGACCACAGGACGCACAATCAATAGAACACACACTGTCTGACCACAAGATGCACCATCAATAGCACACACACTGTCTGACCACAAGATGCACCATCAATAGCACACACACTGTCTGACCACAAGATGCACCATCAATAGAACACACACTGTCTGACCACAGAACGCGTCATCAATATCACACACACTGTCTGACCACAGGACGCACCATCAATAGAACACACACTGTCTGACCACAGGAAGCGCCATCAATAGAACACACACTTTCTGACCACAGGACGCACCATCAATAGCACACACACTGTCTGACCCACACAGCCTGACCACAGGACGCGCCATCAATAGCACTGACACTGTCTGACCCACACAGCCTGACCACAGGA
Organism: Bombina bombina; assembly: GCF_027579735.1. Classification (NCBI taxonomy): domain Eukaryota; kingdom Metazoa; phylum Chordata; class Amphibia; order Anura; family Bombinatoridae; genus Bombina; species Bombina bombina. Next base: position 122,455 of record NW_026512010.1, read on the forward strand.
CGCGCCATCAATAGCACTGACACTGTCTGACCCACACAGCCTGACCACAGGAGGCACCATCAATAGCACTGACACTGTCTGACCCACACAGCCTAACCACAGGACGCACCATCAATAGCACTGACACTGTCTGACCCACACAGCCTGACCACAGGACGCGCCATCAATAGCACTGACACTGTCTGACCCACACAGCCTGACCACAGGACGCACCATCAATAGCACTGACACTGTCTGACCCACACAACCTGACCACAGGACGCACCATCAATAGCACACACACTGTCTGACCCACACAGCCTGACCACAGGACACACCATCAATAGCACACACACTGTCTGACCCACACAGCCTGACCACAGGACGCACCATCAATAGCACTGACACTGTCTGACCCACACAGCCTGACCACAGGACGCGTCATCAATAGCACTGACACTGTCTGACCCACACAGCCTGACCACAGGACGCACCATCAATAGCACACACACTGTCTGACCCACACAGCCTGACCACAGGACGCGCCATCAATAGCACTGACACTGTCTGACCCACACAGCCTGACCACAGGACGCGCCATCAATAGCACTGACACTGTCTGACCCACACAGCCTGACCACAGGACGCGCCATCAATAGCACTGACACAGCCTGACCACAGGACGCACCAACAATAGCACAGACACTGTCTAACCCACACAGCCTGACCACAGGACGCGCCATCAATAGCACTGACACTGTCTGACCCACACAGCCTGACCACAGGACGCGCCATCAATAGCACTGACACTGTCTGACCCACACAGCCTGACCACAGGACGCGCCATCAATAGCACTGACACTGTCTGACCCACACAGCCTGACCACAGGATGCACCATCAATAGCAATGACACTGTCTGACCCACACAGCCTGACCACAGGACACACCATCAATAGCACACACACTGTCTGACCCACACAGCCTGACCACAGGACGCACCATCAATAGCACTGACACTGTCTGACCCACACAGCCTGACCACAGGACACACCATCAATAGCACACACACTGTCTGACCCACACAGCCTGACCACAGGACGCACCATCAATAGCACTGACACTGTCTGACCCACACAACCTAACCACAGGACGCGCCATCAATAGCACTGACACTGTCTGACCCACACAACCTGACCACAGGACGCACCATCAATAGCAATGACACTGTCTGACCCACACAGCCTGACCACAGGACGCACCATCAATAGCACTGACACTGTCTGACCCACACAGCCTGACCACAGGACGCGCCATCAATAGCACTGACACTGTCTGACCACAGGACGCACCATCAATAGCACTGACACTGTCTGACCCACACAACCTGACCACAGGACGCGCCATCAATAGCACTGACACTGTCTGACCCACACAACCTGACCACAGGACGCACCATCAATAGCACTGACACTGTCTGACCACAGGACGCACCATCAATAGCACTGACACTGTCTGACCCACACAACCTGACCACAGGACGCGCCATCAATAGCACTGACACTGTCTGACCCACACAACCTGACCACAGGACGCGCCATCAATAGCACTGACACTGTCTGATCCACACAGCCTGACCACAGGACGCACCATCAATAGTACTGACACTGTCTGACCCACACAGCCTGACCACAGGACGCACCATCAATAGCAATGACACTGTCTGACCCACACAGCCTGACCACAGGACGCGCCATCAATAGCACTGACACTGTCTGACCCACACAGCCTGACCACAGGACGCACCATCAATAGCACTGACACTGTCTGACCCACACAGCCTGACCACAGGACGCACCATCAATAGCACACACACTGTCTGACCCACAAAGCCTGACCACAGGACGCGCTATCAATAGCACACACACTGTCTGACCACAGGACGCGCCATCAATAGCGCACACACTGTCTGACCACAGGACGCGCCATCTATAGCAAACACTATCTGACCCACACAGCCTGACCACAGGAAGCGCCATCAATAGCACACACACTGTCTGACCCCCAAAGCCTGACAACAGTACGCACCATCAATAGCACACACACTGTCTGACCACAGGACGCACCATCAATAGAACACACACTGTCTGACCACAGGAAGCGCCATCAATAGAACACACACTGTCTGACCACAGGACGCGCCATCAATAGCACACACACTGTCTGACCCACAAAGCTTGACCACAGGATGCGCCATCAATAGCACACACACTGTCTGACCCACAAAGCCTGACCACAGGACGCGCCATCAAAAGCACCGACACTGTCTGATCCACACAGCCTGACCACAGGACGCACCATCAATAGCACCGACACTGTCTTACCCACAAAGCCTGACCACAGGACACACCATCATTAGCACACACACTGTCTGACCACAAGATGCACCATCAATAGCACACACACTGTCTGACCACAGGACACACCATCATTAGCACACACACTGTCTGACCACAAGATGCACCATCAATACCACACACACTGTCTGACCACAGGACGCACAATCAATAGAACACACACTGTCTGACCACAAGATGCACCATCAATACCACACACACTGTCTGACCACAGGACACACCATCATTAGCACACACACTGTCTGACCACAAGATGCACCATCAATACCACACACACTGTCTGACCACAGGACGCACCATCAATAGAACACACACTGTCTGACCACAGGACGCACAATCAATAGAACACACACTGTCTGACCACAAGATGCACCATCAATAGCACACACACTGTCTGACCACAAGATGCACCATCAATAGCACACACATTGTCTGACCACAAGATGCACCATCAATAGAACACACACTGTCTGACCACAGAACGCGTCATCAATATCACACACACTGTCTGACCACAGGACGCACCATCAATAGAACACACACTGTCTGACCACAGGAAGCGCCATCAATAGAACACACACTTTCTGACCACAGGACGCACCATCAATAGCACACACACTGTCTGACCCACACAGCCTGACCACAGGACGCGCCATCAATAGCACACACACTGTCTGACCCACAAAGCCTGACCACAGGACGCGCCATCAATAGCACACACACTGTCTGACCCACAAAGCCTGACCACAGGACGCGCCATCAATAGCACTGACACTATCTGACCACAGGACGCACCATCAATAGCACACACACTGTCTGACCACAGGACGCATCATCAATACCACACACACTGTCTGACCACAGGACGCATCATCAATACCACACACACTGTCTGACCACAGGACGCACCATGAATAGCGCACACACTATCTGACCACAGGACGCA